>NC_081418.1:77216053-77349557 GCF_949786415.1 Peromyscus eremicus
TTTTATCTGCCTGTTTTCAGTACCATGTGTAAGAGGGTACTGCTGCTGGATTGAGAAGCATCACAGACCTTGGCTTGAGTGTCTGTTTTAAAAGGAGTCTTAAAAATTTATGTTGAAGAAAATTGTATTCATGTTTGCAATTTAAATTTTAGATTAATTATTCCTCATAAAAGTAGTAAATGCCTAGGGACCAAGCCAGTTTACAGTTATTTTGTACTGGTTTTGATGCAGAAAACAAATCACTTGGGAAAAATTAGAACATAAATGTTTGAAATCTATTTTGTAAACCCTATTTTAACTAAAATTGAGTTTACCAATACCAAAATGCTTGTAGAAATACAATACATGGGAGTCAAATACAAATTCAAGTACTTTAAAAAATTTGAGAAAAATTGGGTTATTTCTGCTTTGATCTTCCTCATTTAGGTTATCCATATTCCAAAGTACTTTCATTCTTTGCGTCAAAGAAAAAGAGATGCAATTGTTGATAGGTTCCATTTACACATATAATTTTGTTATTTTATCACTGTTTTAATGATCAGTAAATAAGTTAAAATTGCTTATTATATTTCTCTCTTCTTAGGTAAATAAATTACAGTAGAAGTCCTTTTTGTTTGCTGACACAGGCAAAGATAGGATTCTCTTTCTTTCCTATAAAAATTCATGTTTATAATATAGTTAAAGACAACTCTCATTTAAATTTCTGGAACACAATAATTTTAAGTTTGATACTTTTAATATGTCTTAAAATATACATTTGTTTAGTAAGTCAATATTATACAAGTCTTAGGAAAACAGTATTTCTCGGTCCATGGAGTGAGATTTGATGCATTGACATAGGCCTGGAGATAAACTGTTCCTAAGTATCTATGGAAGTTGACAAGTTCTAAGGTATATATAGAAGTGATAGATGATAGAACCATCTGTTGAGTAGAGAAACTGCAGCTTAAAAGGGCATTTGTGATTAGTCATAAACTATAAGAATGAGATTTCATGTGGGGAGAGAAAAAGAAAGCCTGTTCAGGGAGGGTAAGTGGTCTGTCCTGAACATAGGAGGCATACTGTGTAAAGAAACCTGTAGGAGTTCATGAAAACTGGAAACTTTGGTCTTACTGGAGAGCCATGTCACCAATGTGATAGGAATTTGTAAAAGATAGAAGAATCAGGAAAGATGAGATGGAAAGTAATCTTGGTGATATTGAAGAAGACACTTAGATAATATTTCATAAATGATCCATTTTGAATATATTGCACTTGAATTGTGCCTAAAATGAAAACTTCAGTACCAATTACTAGATTTTTTAGGAAGACTTTTCTACTACTATCCTTTATTACTACTCAGTTTATTTATATTCCAACAAACAAAAATATGGTAGATTTATGACAAGATAGATACTTGCATTTCAAGAGTTGAAAAGTTGTGCATATTAGAATATAATATTATAATTTGCACATGTATATTTTGACATGCCAAAAGTAATTGCAATTATGATTCTATTCTATAAAGGTAATATCTGCCTAAATATGTGTGTCTGTGTCTGTCTTTTTGTGTTTTTGTGTGTGTGTGCGTGTGTGTGTGTGTGTGGTATATTTCTATACTTAAAACCAGATATGTTTTGAAAAGTTGTTGGGAAATATAGTTAAAATCTTTGTAATTGAGGAAATGTGTAGCATGACTTTCTAATTAATTGGTCTTATCTAATTGTTAATCAGATAAATTGTGTAGCGTTTCTTTGTTTTGATTATTACTTTTCCTTTGAACAGTTTATGTTCCCTCTGTCCAACAAACACTATTCATGGATAGTGTCTCTTCTGTTTCTTTCTGAATCAAGTTTCTGTTGAGTAACCAGTTGCAAAGTTCATAACACATATACACTGATTTGAAATAAAGAGAAATCACTATAAACTGAGCCCAACATGTGGAAGGTACCCTTCTATTTCCACACTTACAGACAGCTTGACTTTCAGCAAAATTACCTGGTTTATTTGAGCTAGAACATAATTTCCTTCTCTAAACCGCATGTTTAGAGTTCATTATAGAATGGGTATGAAAATGTCACACATGGGAAAAGCACATTGCAATGGCCAGCAGTTTGTAGTAATTAATCTTGGGTCATTTTATCCTTCCTCCTCGTCTTTCAGATGTTGAAACATGTCCGTAGAGCAGAGCCCTTCAACACCATGAAATAAATTCTACTCCGCATCAGAGACTGCTGAGTGACAGTTAGGGTGATGGCCTTGGAGAGGAAGTTTTCGGCATCACTGAAATACCACACCTGTTCTTTTTGCTTAGGAGGCCAGCATGTTCTGTCTAGTTGCCAACTCAATGAAAGGCTTTAAAAACTTGCCAAAACATTTTATCCCAGGCATTTCCCTTAGGCTTCTAATTGTAAATGACTTTTAAAATGTGTGACCTTTGAAATTGACTATTTCTGGAGAAAATCTTTATAGAAGGCTACCAGAGGCAGCAGTCCTGTGATGCTAAATCCCTTACCAGGCAGAGAATTCTCATCCATCTGAATTGTATTTCTCTGTAAACTACCTTTAATGGTCAGGTTTGGGAAGCCTAATCTTTCTCTGGAGATAAGAACAAAATTCTGTGAACACAGCAAGTATTTTAAGACAGGAAGGGAGGAAAGAAGAAAGATTTAATTAACCCCAGAGCTTTACCTGGCCTTTTGCTACGGTTATTTATTAGCAATATAAAGTTGCCTTTAGACTTGCACATCTACAATTCCACAATTTTCACCCAGATTCTAGTTTTCTTCTTCAATCATGCCCTATTCCAAGGACTCAGATTGTTGAGTTTGCCTCCTGCTCTCTAGCATGAATATGCCTTCACTACCATGTTGTCTCTATAAATTCATTTTTATCCTGCTAGTATCCATCCAATATGCTGCCATGACTGATTTATAATTTTACAAGTTCAAATAAAAACACATACAGATAAATAAAACATAATCATCACTATGTCAGATGCTGGCCATACAATAATGAATAGGATGTAGCTCTTTCCCTGAAAAGGGTCAGAATCTGATGGGAACACTTGCACACATCTAAAAATAACTTAGTGCAGTAAGAGTCATGTGAAACCCGAGGCATATTTAGCAATCTTCTAATATTGGTCAATTAGGTAGAGACTCCATAATATTAATGTTGTTCTAGTGGTGTCTTACAGGATGGAGGGAATTTGGAAGACAGAGGAGGAGCAGGGTAGGTAGAGAGACATTAGTGTAGGAAATCATTCTTTTTTTTTTTTACTTTTTTTCTTTATTAAGAAATTTTCTACTCACTCCACATACTATCCACAGATCCCCCCTCCTCCCTCCTCCCAACCCCCCAGCCATCTTTCCCAAGCCACCCCACATTCCCACATCCCCCAAACTGAGGTCTCCCCTGGGGAGTCAGCACTGAGCCTAGGCAGTGGGCTGGTGGCTGTGGAGCCCCCATGGGACTGGACTAGGCCCTCTGGATACAGAAGACAGTTGTTTGGCTCGAACTGCTTTGGGGGCACCCAGGCAGGGGGATCAGGATCTGTCCCTGGTATATGGGCAGGCTTCTGGATCCCGGTGCCTTTGTGTGACGCCTTGCACAGCCTTGGTGCAGTAGGAAAACATTCTTTACTCTGAGAAATCTTGGGATAGAGAACTGGTATCCAGAAGAATCCCCTGAAATCTGACCAAAAGTCATCTACACTGGAAATATTGTTTTGGAATTTGTTCTTTCTAAATGACTGATCAGTCTTTTTTTTTTTTTTTAAAGATTTATTTATTATGTACACAGTGTATTCTACTTGTACGTATTCCTGCAGACCAGAAGAGGGCACCAGATCTCATTACAGATGGTTGTGAGCCATCATGTGGGTGCTGGGAATTGAACTCAGGACCTCTGGAAGAGCAGCCAATGCTCTTAACCTCTGAACCATCTCTCCAGCCCCTGATCAGTCTTTTAATACAGTTAAATATTAGTAATTAGAGCTGGGAAGATGGTTCAGCAGATAAAGACACTATCTAGGAAACCTTAAATTTTATCCCTGTGACCCATCTTTTATGGTGAACCAAGAAAAGAAACTCCCACAAGTTGTCCACAGACCTCCACATGAGTTCTGGGGCATATACCTGCACATATGTACTTATGCACACACCTATACATATATTCATGCACATACAAGCATATCATGAAAATATAGACAATTTGTTAGATGAGATGTATATTCCTACTTTTCATTGTCAAGGTGAGTGACAGCTGCATATTGAGTGACAATTGAGTAGCATATTTACTTCAAGTAACAAGAGATTTCCACACTCTTTAGTTTACATTTTTAAAATTTGATAGCCATATCATGATTATGTTCATCACCTTCATGATTTGAAATATTCAAATACATTGGGAAGATGATTCAACCTAGTATTTTAGTATCTAGTATGTAAGCTAAAGGTCTGTGTGTTCATACTCTGAAGATGTCTCTGCCATGGCCACTTCTAAGGAGCAGGATTTCTGTAGCTATCTGGCTGGATAATCACAGAGGAAACAGGTATGATAAGGAACGTCAGAATACTATGGAGATTAACAAAGTTTTTCAACCCCATGCAGTATTGTCAGTGTTCCCAATGACTTCATTAGCAGTGTCTTTGTGTGAGTGGAAAATACTATGAAGTTCATAATCTTCATGATCTGGGTTTCTGGCTCCACTATGCACCAGGAAATATACAACAGTAGTGTCTGTGTGAACATCTGCCTTTTAATGTAGCTCCCTATTCCATGTTATGGAGGAGTGGCAGGATTAAGATGACAGGGCATGCTACAGAATTCTCTTATCTATGCCCAGTGAGCTGGACGTGGGTTGACAAGAGAAAACACAAGTATTTGTATTTCTCATTAGACTCCCATGAAAACATATGAGCTGAGACACTCAGAGAATGAGATTGATTGGACAATGCACTCAGCCTGGTCTATTGGCATGAATGATGTACTCTTCACAGCAGTTGTCCTCAGAGAGAAATGCAGCCACCCTATTATTGTTCCACTATTTATCTTCAGGGTCTATAGGATGCACTTTGAACAATTCTCAGCTGTGGGGAATGTTCAGACATAGTCAGTCCTGTATTCACAATCAACAGGAGTGAGAGTATGACAAATTTGGTGAATAAAGTAGGTTATCAAATCAGGATGTAAGGTTTCTTGACAAAAATAAAGTAGATTTTAAAAGATTGGAACATTGTTTTTCTTCATATGTTTTATAAACTGTTTATTCAAAAACATTTCTAAATGTAAGCTTATTTGGAAATAAGCTTTATTTACATATATATATATATATATTAATTGAATTAATTCACTCAGATATATTTATATATAAATCTTGTTTTTCATTTTAATATGAGTCACATCCAATGGTTTATGGTTTTGTTGTTAAGCAGGATTGCACGTATTTTAAAACCTCATTTCATGTGATCGGCATAGAGGAAAGAGTTTGAGGAAAGATAACATCTAATAAGTTTGAAAATTCCTTGTATAAATCTACTATTGTAGAGACTTCTTGAAATAAATATGTATAGAAAAGGGAATAAAAGGAGTTAGCCTATAACAGGAAGATAATGCCTTCCCAGAAACCATTGGCTATCAGAGTAATAACTCAGTGCCACATATGGTATTCCTCTATTCAAGTTGTTGGGAGTGAGGTTCCAGACAGCCCAAATATTACATACTATTGCTATTGCTCTTATTACTTTCCAGAACTTTATAGTAAGGGTTAACACTTCATACCTGAGGCATGGGGCATAAAAAAATGCTACCAGTCTGGAAGCTTCATATCTGCTGGCTAGCTTTTGTGCCCAAATGTTCTATGTACACTCTTAGGGGACAGAAATGATCATCAGTCTTACCAAACTATGAATCCTGTGAGTAACCATAATAATTGGTCTGGCAAGATAAGCCTACTGGTACAGTAGTGTCACAAATGTTATGGGAGTAACAAATCACTTTCTTATTATATTTAAAGCCTGCTGTACAAAATGGAATACAGTATTGTTTACTGGGCCCAAAACTCATGACTGTCTATGTCATAGGCCCTGGGGGGAGGGAGCGTATCATAATACTATCTGCTAAATAGACATAGCAATACATTGTTTCTTAAGTTTTATCTTAATACTCACAGATCCCTATTACTTTCAGGCCACACCAGGCAAGCTTCTTTTTGCAATAGATGATTAATACAGAAACAGCCAACCAGTCTCCTTACAGAGAATAAGAGACTGTGGAAACCTTAGCCTCCTTTCTTCAAAGCTCAGCGATTATTCTGGAAGATGAGTTGAAGTTGTAAGAGACAGAGAGAGTAGTTGTTTGTAGAAAAACAATACAATACTTTTAAAACAGCAGCTCATGACAATTCCTAATTCTCATGTACACATGACTGTAAAAGATCAAATCAGCCAAAATCTTAGCATGGGTAGAAGGGAAACTTATGATGCTCTACTTTTGTCTAAGAAGCTGTTGACAATTCATGGCTGCTTGTCAAGAATCAGTCATTTTTAGTCATGAATATGTGCCCTGAAAGGTTACCCATATACCTTAATGAGGTGGTCCCACATGAAATACAGCAGCATAAAATTGATTCAATGGGGATTAAATTAAAGATGGGGATAATGTATAAAGTTGGGAGGTGAAAGTGAGAGGCACATAAGGAAGTGTCACAGCTAGCTCAGTTGTCAACTTGATATGCCTGGAAAAAGGAAATCTCAATAGAAGAGTTACCTCTGTAAGATTGACCTATGGGCATGTTGTGAGGCATTTTCTTAGTTGCTAATTGAGGCAGGAGGGCTAGCTTACTATGGGCAATACCATCCCTTGGCATGGGGTCCTGAACTATATAAGAAAAGCAGATGATAAAGCCAGGAGAAACAAGCCAGTAAGCAATGTTTTTTTATGGCCTCTACTTTTGTTCCCATGGTCAAATATCTGACTTCAGTTCCTTCTGTGGCTTTTCTCCATGATGAAATATAACCTATAGAGTAAAGACCAATAAACACTTGCTTCCACAATTTGATTTTGGTCAGTGTTTTTTTATAACAATAGAGAAACATACTTAGATGGAGACTTGGAGTGGAAGAAGTTGGAATACATTGGATCCAAACACTTTATAAGCAAGGATGAATAGTAAAATATTAAAAATACAACTCACTTAGAAACTTTTACCCCCCCCAAATAAAATTATTTCTAAGCAATAAGAACTACCTTGAGAAGCAAAGAGGATAATTTTGTAATGAAATAATTTGAACTCAAAACAGGATTTAAAAACATGTAGAGCTATTTCAGGAAAAATAATTTTATGTTAACTGTAAAAAGTATTTTTTGGTAACTCAGGGAGGCAAACTACTACTTTGGGATTGTTCTAGTATCAGTATATTTATTTTTGTTCAATCATCATCAAAGTACCATGTTGTTTATATTATTATTTTAAATTTTTGTACACTATGACAGTTCTCAGTCAGCATTCAAGCCTCCTCTCTAAATCCAGAGTTTGTGGTCAAATTGAACATAGTATTTGTCATATTGGTTCTATAGAATACAGAGAACGAAAAGGCCAGGAAGGAGGAGACTGAGTGGAGACTTTTCACACTTTCTCATCAGCCACTGTGTCTGGCAGGACATTCCTCCTAAGAGCCTGCTATTCCAATTGTGTCCTCAAAGAGTCAGGCTCTATATCACCTTGGTCTTTGGTGATGCTGGGTGTTAGGTACCACCCATACCTGGTGGAACTGGTAGATTAAATAATTGCTTTTCATGTACCTAATCTGTCAAGTATTGTCTTAGTCACTGTTCTCTTGCTGTGAAGAGACACCATGACCTACACAATTTTTATAAAAGAAATAATTTAATTATAGGCTTGCTTATGGTGGTTTCTGAGGCTTAATCCATTATCATCATGGTGGAGAGCATGGCAGAATGCAGGTAGATATGACCAGAAAAATAGCTGAAACTCTACATCTTGAAGTGTAGGCAGGTGTGGAGCAGCAGAGACACAGAGAAACACAGAGACACATAGACTGAGCCTGGCATGGACTTTCAAAGACTAAAGCCCATCCCCAATGATACACTTTCTCCAACAAGGCCTAACCCTAGTAAATCCTTTCAAAGAGTGCCCCTTCCTGGTGACTAAGCATTCAAATATATGAGCCTATGGAACCTTATTTGTTTATACCACCACAGGTAAACCTAGCTGTCTGACTCAGATGTGCTTTTCACTCTGGAATACATGCCTAGAACCATAATCTTTTGAGGATATCCAAGGGGTCATCTCTTCTAAAGACTCCTCAGAAAGGATGTGATGATGCAGCTGCGACCTTGAGAACTAGGAGTAGCTTTTCCTCTAGACGACAGGATAGGGAATGAGAAACAGATTTTATCTGTGCCAAAAAGGGTTTTAGACTGCAATGTGAAAACCTGAATTCCAATGTACAGCTGTAGGTTGATATGGCAGTTAATACTCTCAACAGGTCAGGAATGGCAGTCACCTAATATAAGAATATACGTCTAGGACTACATGCTAAGGATTGTCAAGACAAGATATATTGATGTGGAAAGACCCACATAAATGTCACCCCATTCTATGAGCTGAGTTCCTGGACTGAATAAGGAGGAGGAGTAGAGCTGAGCATTAGAATTCATCTTTTTCTACTTCATGACTGCACTAGCAAAGTGACCAGATGTCTCAAACTTTCATAGGCATGGATTCACTGCCATCATGGCCTGTACACTAAAACTTTGAGCCAAAGGAAAACTTACCTTCTTTCCTCCGTCCCTCCCTCCTTTTCTTTATCCCTCCCCTCCTTCCTTCTCATATGTTTGCTTGCTATTGTCAGGTATCTTATTACAGCAATTAAACAAGTAACTAATTTCTAAGAGAGATAGAGAAGCACCAGCTACGATTAAGGTGAGATAGGCATGACCATTACTTAGAGGAAGGAAGATATGGAAATGAGTTTTCTCCTTTACATGCAGCTGAAGTCATTTAAGGATGTAAGCAGGTAAACAATATAATATGGTTTTAAAATTCATTGTTTTGCAGAGTTAGAAAAAGTAACAAACCATGGGCCTGAATGATCTGAATGTCTCCCAAGGTTGTTGGTGCTGTATTGAACTTGTTAACAAGGGGCACAGTAATTGCCTGAGATCAGAGATGGTGAACAAGAAGTCTTGGAAGCACCAAGGATTAGAATAGGACACAGGAGGGAGTCTGGGGTAGCTATTGGCTGAAACCTGCAGGATGAGCCTGAGAATCTGTGTAACAGTAGACGCCCAAAGTCCTGTGCCTTTCAGTGGCTACTCGGTGAGGCATACATTCAGCATCATCTCTTCAAAACGCACATCCAGGAGTCCAGCACTCGGGCCTGAGAGCTGCCCTTTATGGTGTGAGCTCTGGAGTTAGACCTTAGAAGGAAAGAAAGCAGGGAGTAAAAGAGGTCAAGGATTGGGAGACTTTGACTAACACTTTACAAACATTCTTGGAACTTTTTTATTTTAAATTAAAGGCAATTTTTACTGGTAACTCCCTGCAGTGACTCATGCCATAATATTAGCAGTTAATGGTCCAACAACACAATAACAATGCATTTAAAGTTTTAATAAATACACTGTGCTGTGAACCAGAGCACTCATTTCATTGTATTTATTATTTGCTTACAGCTTAGTTTTATATTCACTGTGAATTATTTTGTAAAGTTTTTCAATTTACAGGAAATCAAAACTTATATGAAGGGTTCATAATATAATGATAAACATGAGAAAAAGCATTGTGTAATAGATTGTTATATTTGGTTGGAGGTTGTGTTAAATAACTCCCAAGGTGCTGTTCTACCTAGAGTACTTGATTGAATGATTCTAGCATTATTTTGTATCAAAGGGCAAGCTAGAGAAGCAAAGAGGGTTAAATGTGACCTGAAGCAAACTCTCCAGTTCTCTAGTACAGACGTGTTTTGTAGGAACAATTCTACTGCTTTTGATCGCGTGGGGAGCTGACACTTGTGTAGGTGCAGATTTGCAGGGCTTTTAAAGGCAAGCCTCACTTGTATGAATTCGTTGTAAAAAAGAAGATAAAAAGACTGTTCTGTGTCAGAGTTTGAGAAGATCACATGAGGTCTTAGTTCCTTATTTAATCTACCAATTCAAAGTCTTTGAAATTTGCCATAAATTTCTAGCATGTTTAGAGTTTACAAATTGAAGTAATAAACCATTCATTTCCTTCATGAAAATATAACAAATGACAACAAAGGCATGTTTTCCGTGAATATAGTTACCCCGTTTGACTGACAGAACAAATAACAGATTTTAGATCATTGTAAGTAAGTGTTCTCTTCACAGTGATTCCAGTGATGATTGACTCATGGCTTTAAAGTTTAGGAGTTACTCCTTAGCTATAGGAAGAGATCACAAAATTGGTCTCTATGAGTTCTTAACCAATCCAAGTGTCAAATATTATAATAAAGCAAATACAGACCCTGTACCTATTCCATCTTTATAAATTTTCAAAAGTATTTTAATGATATTCTTTGGCTGAGGGCCAACTTGTATTCGCAGACTGACTTGACTTCCTCACATACTGTGAGCTGCTCTTTGTACCTGTACCAACATGTGCTGGAGGGTCTTGCTCAGATGTTCTTGGGTATTGCTGCCCCAAGCCCAGTGTCTGTTTATCTAATAAGCTGCAGAAAGTAAATTATTCACAGCATATGTTCTAACAAATGTTCAGTGGATTTTCAGATGTTGGAGTGCGTTAGGATGCCAAAGAGTTGTAGATGCTTACCCAGCACCGCAAAGCACTGAAGAAGGCTGGGGGAAAGTCTGTCTTACTTCAAGAGTAAGTGGAATTTTCTCATTATGAGACTGAATTCTTCCAACAAAGAAAACTGTTACTCATAAAATATGTACCGATGAATAAACCTTATCCATAAGGATGGAATTGGAAACAGCAACTAGTAGATTTGAATACTGAATATAAAATTACATATGAGTACGAAATCAAACAAAACACTTGAAAAGCAAATTTTATATTGTGGCTTAACACATACATAGGAAAGAACAAATTTTCTTTTGACATGCCTTACCAAGAGAAGTTCAGGGAAACTTAGAGGTTTAGCGATTAAGTAAGTCACTGCTGCTATGTTAATGATACTTCAGAAAATTCCAACTTATGAGTGGAGGTTCTTATTTCAAACAATTATTTTTTTTTTGCAGTGAAAGATGCCATAGTATGTACTGTTTCCCTCCTGCTGACAGAAATAAGTACACTTTTGAAAGAACTTGAACTTCTGGCATATTATAAAGGGAGTCCACACAATGGAGACATTTTGCTTGTCTCAGAGAGTATCAGAGTAGACTCACAAGATATGTGATTATATGAGATGAATGGGGGAGGGGTAGGCTCACAGCAGTGGGCCTTTGTCTGCATTAGATACTGTCAGACAGAGGGTAATTCTGTGCCTGGATCTCTTAGTAGTTCCTACTGAAGCACAAGCTGTTCCTAGGACAGTAATCTTCACTAATCGTAGTTGAGGTAGGCATATGTTATTACTCTTATAGACTGCACAAAATTGTCTTTTTCCTGTGCTCATTTGTACATAGGTTTCTTTTTTATAGATACAATATAATCACAGGGTGACTTTGTCTGCTGATGCTGTTCTTCAGAACTGCTTATTTACAACAAGACAATACCATGTCCCAGCTGTGCATATCATGCCACCTGCTAACAACATGAAAGACTCTTCCATAGTGATGGACCAGCTGTTGAACTTACTCTTTTTCATGTGTCTAATTTAATATTTCTAGGCAAAATAAATTCACATGTGATATGATTATTTTCTGCTATGTGCTTTTTTTTCATACTATATCTTTCCCAATTATTGGGTCACAAACTGGCAAAGGGAGAATCCATTTTGTATATGTGTATGTGTGTTGGAGTGAATGGTGATGACTATGAACAAGTGCAGAGACCAGACAACCTCATATGGTTTCTACAGATTGAACTCAGGTCCTCATGCTTAAGAAGCAAGTGTTCTTCTGTGCCAACTCCCCATTTATAATAGCTAGAACATTTTTAACAGTTAGACTAAACCTAATTCCTAATCCCTACTTGTCATGCAGACAGCAATATTTATCAAATTCTAGGACTCTCTCTATGACTTGAAGAATTTTATTCTATTATTACTCCCTCTAAATATACACAGAGACACTTTTTAACTGAGATTATAAATACTCCTTTGTATGAATTAATAAGGAAATTATGATTGTAAAAGACCACATAGATATTAAGTCTGTATTTGGGATTTTTCTCTCAGGAAGTCTGGTTGCAGTTCCCAGCCTCTTGTCACTGTGTTCTGTTCCATTTATAATTGTTGAAAACTTGATAATTGACTAAGGCATGATCTAATCACAGAACCATCCCAATCCTAATAGATGGGGAGTACAAATCTCAGTTTCAAAGGGTTTTTAGAAAGGAATCTCATAGAGGACGAATGAAGGGTAAGGAATGCACTATCTTCTGGTTCTCTATAAATAAGAAATCAAATATAGAGTAGAACTGAGAATGAATCATGAAGTATGTACAGATCTGTAAATGTTATAGTCACTAATCTGAGGAACGGACACAGTTGAACGTATGGAACACTAAATTGGAGACTTGTGAATGTATGATGAACATCCACCTTAAAACTGAGTGCTGTGGATATCGTTCTGTATAAATAAAACACTGATTGGCCAGTGGCTAGGCAGGAAGTATAGGCGGGACAAGGTGAGAGGAGAATTCTGGGAAGTGGAAGGCTGAGTGGGAGAGACACTGCCAGCTGCCACCATGACAAGCAGCATATGAAGACACTGGTAAGCCACGAGCCACATGGCAAGGTATAGATTTATAGAAATGGATTAATTTAAGGTATAAGAACAGTTAGCAAGAAGCCTGCCACGGCCATATAGTCTGTAAGCAATATAAGTCTCTGTGTGTTTATTTGGTTGGGTCTGAGGTGCTGCGGTAATGGGGGGGTTAGAGAGATTTGTCCTGACTGTGGGCCAGGCAAGAAAACTCTAGCTACACCTGAGATCAAATAGACATATGGCAAGCTTAGCTAAACATAGCAGTGCAGGATACATTGTTATCAGGTAAATGACCAATACATGTTTTTATTTTTCCTTTAAAATTTTGACTCAATCTATAGGACTATAGACTAAAAAGGATTTGATTAGTTAAATCTCAAAGTTGAACTGTTTTATAGCCTTAAATTTGTAGAATTAGTTTTGCATGTACGTTCTGATGCTTAGAGTCAGAAAGAAAGGAAGAGAATGAAAAATTACCTTTCATAGAAGTAAGAAAGAATGGGGCAAATTTGCAGGCATGAAAAAACTATCCTGTAGTTGTTAATATCCATTGTTGGCGCTAATGTGTGATGCCTTCTACAATAAAAAACATTAGGTATCACACATTTTATATTGTTTAGCGAAAGGCATTGTTAATTAATGCTCTGTCATGTCACAGATTCATCTTAATTAACGTTTGCCTGAAATGTATACATAAATAAAAAAGTATAATATCAGAGAATTTATTTTAAAGTAAGAAATTATCATATTGAATATATTTCTGTTTATTATTCAGCTATTTGGGTAAGTTGGCAGTATCACTACTCAGCAATACTCACTTTTCTCTCCTCATTCATATATGTTGTTCACTATGAACCTGGGTAGATATTCTTTACAATCTAAAAGCATGATGAAATTGCACATCAAACTAATAATAGTGTCTGGAGACTGGCAATATAGTTCAGTGTGGAAAGGTGCCTGCCTTACAGCCAGATTAACTAAATACAATCCCCAGCACCTACATGGTGGAAAGGGATAACATATTCTTTAATCGTCCTCTGACTCTCTCTACATACAAACATTGGCTAACACACCCACACACACATACACACTCACAGGTGCACGTATGCATGTGCGCGCACGCGCACGCACGCGCACACACACACACACACACACACACACACACACAGAAGAGGAAGAGAAAAAGAAAACTTTTAGATATTAGGAAGGCTCCATGCACACACTGTGCACATGCTCTTACCTTCTTCACCAGCCTAGAGAAACATATTGTAATACTTATGTGCTAGAAATGTAACTTAAGGACTACTTGACACATTTGCGTATATATGAAAGCAAAGAAGACCCTGTCTGGAAATTTTCTCACAGATATGCCAAGTGATGAGTCCTTTAGGGGATTACAAATCCAGTCAAGTCAACAGTGAAAACTGACCATCATAAGCCACTTCTTGTTCACTTGACATCTGTTTTAATCAGATGTCAAGTGAACACACTGTTTTAAATCATTGTGCTTCAGTTCTTGGAGGCTCATGGTTGTCTAATAAAGCAAAATGTATTTATTTCCTTTGTTATAAAGAATCCTTCAAATCTTTTTTATCAACATAATATTTTTATTATTATTTTTATTTTTATTGATTATTTGGGAGGTTTCCATCATGCCTCTTGTTTGTGGTCACTTCCCTGTCTTACCAGGTCTGTTCCCAACTCTTGTGACCTCTCCTCCAAAAAAATGAATAATAAGTAAAATAACAACAGCTACTGCAAAAACATCGTAAGTCTACTTTCCGTTGCCCATATACTCACTGGAACATGGTCAAACTCCCCGAGGCCAGCCATTCAGAGAGAAATCTGTGTCTTTCACCACCTGTACAGCCTCTGGAAACCTTCAATTGTGGAGAGCTATACTTCATCTTTTTATCATAATGTTAAGAGTTCTCTTTAATGGTTTCTTGTTTAGGCTGTTACTATTTTGGGAGGAGGGTGGAGTGGTGGTAGGGGTTGTCACAGATGCTTTCTGTGTCTCTCTTTCTCAACTGTGAGTCTGCAGTTATCGATACATCTGCAAAAATAGCATTTTGCCTTTACATTCAATGGGAGCATGGACCATGGACATCCACATGGACCTCTGCTGTAGCACAGGCCACAGGCACCACCACAGCCCTCAGCAGCAGCCCAGCACATGGGTATCAACATGGTTTCAGGTGGCAGCACAGACTAAGGGACATCTGCATGGCCTTGGAGGGTAGGGGTAAAACAAGCCACCGAAATCAACACAGCCCCTGGCTGCAGTAGGACCACAGACACACACATGACCCTTGGTCTTAACAGTTCTAAATGGTTCAAAATCTAGAAATCTTTTGTGATTTAAGGTTATCTCTCAGATGTGATCTCTTACAAAATCAAAATTTACAGTAAATATTTTCCATATACTTGCACAGAATGAACTATTCCATTTTAAAACAGAAAGGAGGATAACAAGGAAAGACTGACATACAATAAGTTAAAACACCAAATCCTGCAACTCCAAGTCCAGCATCTTGTCCTTATGATGGACTTTTTCTGTTCTAATAGTTTTGCATAAGCTCCTCCCTCCAGATATGCCTTCTGCAGTGCATGTAACTTTTCTCATCTGCCCACTCCTCTCCATGCTTACAGGCTTCCTTGATGGACATCCCATAATCTTGGCATCTCCAAAATGCTGGAGCTTCCATTGCTACTTGGGCAACACCTTCACAGGCTCATGCAGGGGATTTTTGGGGGCTCATTGCAGGAAATTTGTCACATTGCTTGGTTTCAGCAGCTTTCTGGAATCTTGGAGCAAGCCTCCATAATATCCCTGCTTCTGTATTTTTGTGTGCCTCTGAAGGTAGCACTCTGTGCACTGTGCAGCTAAGTTCTTTTGCCATCTTGAGATATGGTCTGGCTTCTTCCTGCTGCAGTGTTAGTGACATTTGTGTGCCTTTGCTGCTATACCTGAAAAAAATAATTTCCCTTGGCAGCTCTTTGAGTCAGGAGCTTCTTCAGCTGACTTCTTAATTCGGTCTCATAGCTGGGAAATCTTATGGGTAGAATTGTGCCTTCAAGGTACGACTGTTCATGTTTTCTTAGTTACGCTAGTCTAGTCTGTAACAATTGTGGCAGCATTTGAAATACCCTCTTGTCTGAATGGCCTGTTAAGCTTTGCTTACAGTATTTTAGGATTCAGTAGTTCACAGCCTCTAATTCTTCCTGAAAAATAATTTCTGAAAATCATTTCTGAAGGCCTCTTAACCTACATAGTCATCTTTACCATAGCAACTCTTGGACTTCTTGATTCCAATTTCCTGTATTAGTTCATTTTGTCAAAGGTTTGACAAACAAAACAAAACAAAAATCCGACTAAAGCGACTTAAGGAAGGACAGGTTTCTTTTGCTTGTGGTTGGAGGGTCTTTTTCATCATGGTGTTCCCATTAGACATGGATTTGAGAGTGTGAGGAGGCTGGTTACATTGTAGCTATAGTCCAGAGTAGAGAGAGATGCATTATGGCCCTTAGCTTGTTTTCCCTTCTCTTTTTTTTTTTTCATCCAAGAACTCAGACTATGGGATGTGCTGCCCACATCCATTGTTGTGCTTCTGTCCTCCATTACATCTCTGCAAACACACACTCACAGATATTCTCAGAGATGTGTCTCCTAGGTGATTCCTAATCATGTGAAGTGGAAAGGACAATTAAGCAGCATGTGAAACTCCTGGAAAGGCCCTGCACTGAGTTATGCTTTGTTATCATATGAGGCCCCCTGACACTGTTGCTTTCTGTCCTTTAATCATTAAACACTAATCACTTCTGGGGAAGACTCAAGAATGCTACAGTTTATACAGCTGTACACAGACCTAATACAATTCTATTTAATAAATGTTTTAAATTATATACCATTTTTGTCTCCAACACAGTCTCTAAAGTATATCCATGATTATGCCAGTCAGTACAAATAGAAATCTTATACTTACTGCTTTGGAAAAGGAAATGTTATGATAAGCAAGCTTATCAAATGATAAAAAATTATCTAATTATTTGAAAATTATTAATATAAAGCACTAGTTCAAATGTAATTTTGTATGTACTTTCATGATTGAAAGAGTCTACATTTTAAGAGAATCAGCCCATCTATTTTAAACAAATACTCTGTGTAGTTTTAAATGAACTAAAAATATGTGATTCCTTAGCTTATTATTGCTTGTCAGATCATTTATGGGGAGATAAAAATATTATTTAGTTTCCTTAGCCTCAAGTTCATAAGTATGGCATTTGTGTCATAAATATTTCATAAGGATTAACTGATAGCGAGTATCAATAATGCAAATACCTCTTTACTTCCGCAGATCCACCTCTAGGTACTTAGTTCAAAACTTGTACTTTCTAACATATTTTAAGCATAATTTGTTGTTTACTTTGAATGTATAATTTAGCTACACTAGATATTTCTGTACAACATATTTTATGGTGGTTGATAAAATTAATTATTAATGTAAGTTCCAATGTGTTTTATAGAGTGTAAGACTTGTGAAGTGTGTAAAAATACGGGAATATATATTTCTTGTTTATGACACTTCATTTTTCACGGTACACATTTTCCTCCTAAAATCAGCTAAGTTACAACATTTTCAAATCAAATATTCAGCTATCCTTCTATATGCCGCATATATACACATACTTTAGATACACATATACTACATCTAAAGATTCAACTGATCATATTTGAAATGTCTTTAAGCCTATGACTGTCATGTATTTACTAAAGATATGCAAAATTTTTCTTGTCATTATTCCTAAAAACACAGTATAATTAGAGTCTACACAGAATTCACATTCTATGATTTTACAAATCATCTGACTATGATTTAAAACATATGGGAAGAAGTGTTTAGGTTATTTTTGAGTAATATACTCTTGTACATGAAAAACTAGACCATACCCTGGATACAGTTCTTCAAGGATCCTGAGGGATAACTGTATAAATAAAGCCTGGATAACTGGAAAGTTGACTTCATTGCATGCTCTCAACATTTGCAGCATGATTTGATTTGCAACTTCAAAATGAAAACATTCTATAGTCATTACTTTTAATTCCTCAAATTCTCTTTCTTCCAAATATTTTTCTCCAATACTGACCTATTACTTTTCCATAGTATCATATAGTATGCAATTCTTCAAGATTTGGTATATACAAAGCATTATTCAAGTCTCTAAATAAATATTATATAATTTAATCCTAACCAGTAACGATGAGCTTAGTAACTCTTATACCTACAGACAGATTGAAAAAAAAAAAGACATTAGTGAATTTACCTCTGGATAGTCAGTTAACAAGTGATTTGAGTCAAGATCTGAAGCCAGAAGCTCAGGTTTAGAATCTATATTGTTACCTAATCGTCTGTATCACTCTGTCACTTACACTGCAAACCATGAGGAGACAAGCAAGAAGGCTGTCTGCTTTCATTTTCCTGATAGTTGTGCTGTCTTTAAATGGTGATATACCTCTTGATCTCTTGAAAATTCAACAGCAACTACATCATTCTGGTGAGTTAATTCTATCATTTGAAAGAGGTGTCTGTTTTGCAATTCCAATCATCTAGACGGTGCTGGAGCCCTACCATGTATGCCTCCCAGTCGTTCACATTCTGACTACATGCTGAAGTTTCTTTATTCTAATGCCTCCTTTCCAGTAAATTAACTGTGGCTATAGGGTGGTAATGTGAGCTTAATTTCAACAGTGAACTACCAATGCATTGATTCTGAATTCTGAATTGAACTCTGCCAATTTTATTTAATGAAAAACAATACTGATCTCACAAATAAAAACATCACACAGCTGGATTAAGGTGGCTACTCAAACACTTGCCCAGTCTGTGGCTCTGTCAATCTCAATGAACTTCTACACAGTTAGAACAACCGTTCTGAAACACTTCAGCTTCATGTAGCATTCAAACTTACTCTAAGTTATATTTTCATACACTCACCCACTACAAGAAGATAAAAAAATAATAGGACAGAGTTGAAATTCATAGTTCATTTGTCTGTATTGTGTCCTTCACTATCATCTAATTTTTAGCTATTATAGATTCATTGTCTCTTACGAGGTAGTCTTAAATTTTCCTTCCACTTTTACTTTTTTTATGGACTATGTAGCATCTCATGTAATTTTTTACTTGGACCACCAAAGAACAGATAATGACAATAGAGGTCAGGTATCTACAGAACAAGAATTTCACCCATTATATTTTCAGGAATTTTGTGATTTATCCAATCGATTAAAATTTAAATCTTCCAAAATATATTCACCATTTTCAATGATTTTGCATGGCAGTGAATATTGCATTACTATTATGATTATACCCAATATTTGTACATGCTGGAGTTCTCCATATACTTAAATTGCTTGAGATGATGCCAATTATCAAGAATTTGATAGAAATTTTTCTTATCTTGTTGGCTTTATGGAATCTGTGCTATTAAATGATTTCCTAAGGTGGAAAAGCAATATCATTTAATAACAGAAACTACAGAAAATGTAGATGCACCTACCCCATGGTTACAACACATGACCTATATGAAAAGGAGTTAGATTGGTTAGCTGGATAGCTGCAGGCCTTAGGAATGGAAGGAGGGAAGATTTGAATCAAGATTATGAAAGGCTCTAACCTCCCATTCCCTTATATTCTCATGTAGCTTTCATCTATTTCTCATTTTCTAATGTATTATATTAGGCCATCAATAGAACTGAATATTTTTAGGATATTTGATATTTTTATATGTATTTGTGATTTTAATTTAGAAGAGCATGGGAAAGCATTTTTATGTATATTATCAAATCTGTAATGTGTCACTTAGGGTTTTGCAATGCCATGGTCAATTGCTGTTGGAAATTAAAAACATACTTAGAAATTACTAGGTCTATACATAGTGCCTATGACTGAGTATATCTGAGACTGAAAGTGCAAACAGATTGTGTAATTTCAATGTCTACTAAAATAGTTGTGATTTAGAAAGAGATCTTTATTTTGTAATAATTTTTATGTTTTTCAAAAGAATAATCAAGTGGTATGTTGACATTCCCGTGGCCGAATTTATGGACTTTCACACTGGACATGTATGTAAAACTATAGCAAATTCTGTAATATCCTGTCCAATAAACCCAGTCAAAACTTCTCAAAAAAGGATTTTAAATTGGTATAGAAAATCCCCCAGAAATATGAACTTAATCATTCAGCATCAGACCCTAACTCCACAGTATGAAGTCACAAGCTGTTAAAGTATACCTCTACCAATTTTAACTTAGCTTTAACTGAAGAAACACCCTTAGAGCTGGTGAAATGGCTCAGCGACTAAAAGTGTCTGGGGTTTGATTCCTGGAACCCACAGTGGAAGGAAATAACTGATTGTGGGAAGTTGTCCTCTAGTCTCCACATGCTTGCTGTGACTTCAGCATGCTCTCACTCATATATAAACATCATCGTAAACACACACACACACACACACACACACACACACACACGAGAGAGAGAGAGAGAGAGAGAGAGAGAGAGAGAGAGAGAGAGAGAGAGAGAGAGGCATATTAAAAACAAATAAAAATAAAATTGAACAAGAATCACTCTCAGTGAATATTTTCTGACCCTTAGTTAACTTTTTCTTTTGACTTCATTTCCTTTGCCTCCTAGGCTCCACACTTGCTTCTTTCTCATGATGCTTGATATTTCATGAATGAATTCATACCTCTTTATAATGAACACATGAAATTCAACTATAAACTATCAGTTGGCAATCATGTCATGTATGTACTTAAAATCAGAAGACATTTCATAATATTTAATTATATGTTAAGCCTTCACATTGCTCATAAAATTTCTTAAGCACTGTTTTATTCCGAATTCATAAAATATATTAAACACTCTTTTGTCCAGAAGGCAAGATAATATTTCTTTTAATACTACTTTAGAAAATAAAGTGATCTCTAAGTATGTTTTCTATACATGGTAAAATTTTTCTCAAAGAAATGCCATATTTATTAGAAAATGATGGAGAAATCCACAGAGATAGCTGACCTGAGCTCATGGGAGCTTATGGACTCTAGACCAACAGCTAGGGAGCCTGCATTGGACTTACCTAGGACCTCTGCGGGTGGGTGACAGTTGTGTAGCTTGGTCTCTTTATGGGTCCCTTAGCAGTGGGACCAAAATCTGTCCCTGGCACATGAGCTGGCTTTTTGGAACCTATTCCCTATGGTAGGATGCCTCACTCAGCCTTGATGCTTAGGGAAGGAGCTTGGTCCTGTCTCAACTTGATATGCCATACTATGTTGACTCACATGGGAGTTCTTACCCTTTCTGAGGAGTGGATAGGGGCTAGAAAAGGAAGTGGGGAGAGAGAACAGGAGGAGAAGAAGGAAGTGAAATTGTTATTAGTATGTAAAATAAATAAATAAATAAATAAATAAATAAATAAATAAATAAATAAATAATGAAAATGAGAAAAATACTCTGCTTTGAAAGAGGGCATATATATGACTTTAGAATCCCATTTAGAATAAAAGTGAGGATTTAGGAGAATTTAAGTTCATTGCAATCTACCTCATGTAGAAATTTCCTCCAAGCAGGTATACTTTAGTTTTCTCTCAGTCCCAACACCACAGTTAGGACATGTGTAGACTGTACCTTTTAGGATATTGCCTGATGATTTCTGTCAAGGATGCTAAATTTCTGTCCCACCCAAGTACCTAATGACTTATACAGGACAATACAGTAGGGAGGAGTAAACCTGAATAAATGTACATGTACGCGAATATTAATCTGAATATGTTTGTGTGGAATCCACATGAAGATATATATTTGTGTGAAATAAAAATGTTCTATATTATAACTATAATATTTTCCTTGCTAATTGTTTTGTTATATGGAATTTTACTATGTTAAATTTAAAACCTTTCTTTTTGAAAAAAAGAAAGAAAAGGGGAAGTGCTGGGGATGTCTTTCTGTATGCTGTGGATGTGTTCTGATTGATTGATAAATAAAATACTGATTGTCCAGTATCCAGGCAGGAAGTAAAGTATAGGTGGGACAAGCAGAGAAGAGAATTCTGGAAAGAGGAAGGCTGAGTGAGGAGATGCCAGCCTGCTGTCCAGGGAGCAGCATGTAAAGGCAACAGGTAAAGCCACGGAACACATTGCGACATTTAGATTAACGGAAATGGGCTGAGTTTAAATGTAAGAGCTAGTCAGTGGTAGGCCTGAGCTAATGGCCAAGCAGTTTAGTTAATACAAGCTTCTGAGTGATTATTTCATAAGCGGTTGCAGGGTCCGTGGGGCTGGGCAAGACTGGAGAAAACTCTAGCTACAGGACCAAACAACGCTTAGAGTGTTTTATTGGTAAGACTATTCATAGACTGGAAGATATATTAATCTACTAAGTGTCTAGTTCATGACTACGGTATAGAAAAGTAAAAAAAAAAATAGATTTTCAGATAAAATTGTGTGCAGAGATTCTTAGTGCACACAGAACACTCAAGGAGTGTTCTTGAAGCAGCCCAAGCATGATTCAGGGCTGATGCTTGGAGAAAAGGGTGGCTCACCAGCATAAAACCCACCTTTACGACATCCTAATGTTCCTTCATAGCCTGATAATGAGCTGACTCATAAATAATTTTAAATTTTTTTGAATTTTGAAAATATATCTGCTTAAAAATAAGCCACATAAAACATAGTTGAAAGTAACTAGTGTTATAAATTAGCCACACTTTCTCAACATAAACTTTTATGATTTAATTTACTTTGCCAACATTCAGGATGCACATACTTAGGCTGCCACTTTATATGAAATATCTTTTAAAATGTAATTCCGAGTTGTCCATTCAACACACTATGGAATAGCTCGTTGTATGGAATCAATCAATCATCAGTGCTTAGATTCTGGCTTTGCTTCACATTTGATTTTGTGAAAAATATTTAAAGCATTGATCAATTTTTGTATTATTAGATATTTTGTTTTCAACCACATAGAATATTCTCTTGCATTATAAAAATGGAAAATCTCTATCTCTGTAGCCATGTGGATACTAAAAATCCTCTAAAGTCTGCATGCACAATCCTGAGTGCAGGAACAGCATATATAAAATATAGCACTGTGCAAAAGCGAGTTGTCAGCTGACTTAAAATCAAAATAAAGATCATTTCATTTTAAAAAGTCTTTACGTTTACTATATTTAGAACTCTGGAATAATTAGATTTCTATAAACTGACTTGAATAAAAGTAATAAAGAATACATAGTATGTTTAAATATATAGTCTACCATTTTATATATCCACATCTTTTAGACTTTAAGTTATCTGGAGTTAAACACAGAAATAAAATATTAATTTTGTATAAAGGATTGTATATATTCATGTACATATATGTTCACAAATATAAACACACACACACACACACATATATATATATATATATACAAATATATACATGTATATGCCTATACACAGCCATATACATGTATATACACATACATACAAATACAAACACACCCACACACACATACATATGGAATAGACAGCTAATTTAGTCTTGACAGAAGTTCTTCAAGAGATAAAGTATGAACCTGGAAACAACCTAGATGCTCCTCAACAAAAATGGATAAAGAAAATGTAGTACATATACACCGTGGAGTATTACTCCGCTGTTAAAAAGTGACATCATGAAATTGGCAGTCATATGGATGTAACTAGAAAATATCATCCTGAGTGAGGTAATCCAGACTCAGAAAGACAAACATGGTATGTACTCACTCATAAGTGGATACTAGATGTAAAGCAAAGGATAATAAGACTACAACCCCCAGCTCCAGAGAAACTAAGAAACAAGGAGGAGCCTAAGAGGGATGCATGGATCACCTTGGGAAGGGGAAACAGAGGAGGTCTCCTAGGGTTGAGGGGGGACACTAAAGGGCAGGGGATGGGGAATGAGAACATGAGGGAACAGGATGGTTGTGCTGGGGGAGGGACAGAGTGGGAGAGCAATGAAAGAGATATCTTGATATAGGGAGACATTATGGGGTAAGGGGTGCTAGAGAAATTCCCAAGAATCCACAAAGACAGCCCCAGATTAGACTACTAGCAAAAATGGAGAGGATGCCTGAACTGGCCTACTCTGGTAATCAGATTGGTGAATACCCTAACTGCCACCATAGAGCCTTCATCCAGTAACTGATGGAAGTAGATGGAGAGATCCACAGCCAAGCACCAGGTCAAGCTCCAGTAGTCCAGTGAAACGGAGAGAAGAGGGATTCTATGAGTGGGGGGTGGGAGGTGGGGTTGGGGTGGGGGAATGGTGTCAAGATCATGACAGTGAAATCAACAGAGACAACTGAACCAAGCTTGTAGGAATTTACGAACTTTAGACAGACAGCTGTGGAACCTGCATGGGACTGGACTAGGCAGTCTGCATACAGGAGACAGTTGTGTAGCTTGGTCTGTTTGAGGGGCCCCTGGCAGTGGGATCAAGATCTATTCCTGGTGCATGAGCTGGTGTTTTGGAGATCATTACTATGGTAGGACGCCTTGTTCAGCCTTGATGCAGGGGGGAGGGGCTTGGTCCTGCCTCAACTGAATGTACCAGGCTTTGCTGACTCTTCATGGGAGGCCTTACCCTTTGTTAGGAGGGGATGGAGAGGTGGGTCAGGGAGGGAGGCTGGTGGGGAGCAGGAGGAGTGATGAGAGGGGAATCTAAGGTTGGTATGTAAAATGAATAAATTATTTTTGAATAAAAAAAGAGATGAATTATGCTTTCAGCAAAATATCATCCCCTTGTCACAGTTAATGAACAGTTTGCTTGATGACCTGATAATTAGGCTGCTGTTTATTTGGGTGAATTTATTATTATACTCCATTCAATGGTACACTATAGTTTCAATGATACACTACAGTTAACACTGTATAAGAGATACAATGCCTTTCAGAATGGTATTGTTTCACAATGAGTGGGAAGCACACCTACCATTTTGTTACTTTGGCCTGATGCCCTTAGAACTGGGGGCTCCACCCAGTATACTTGTATTGATGCTGATGGATTGTAACATGCTGACCAAAGTGATATACTTACAATATATATGATGGAATCTTCCTTGTGCATAAACTAGGGTTTTAATATAATTTTCAAATTCTAAGTTGGGAGTATTAAAAATTAAACTGTCAACATTTCCCAATTACAGCAGTGACAAAATAGTGGCAATGGTATGTTATGAAAATAAATGGAAATTAATTTTAAAACAGTGTCATTCAAACACTACAGGGAGAGGAAAAATCACTTGGAGTTAATAGAATAGTGACATAAAGCAAGGAAGGATACAAAGCAAAACATGTTTGGGTGTGGTTAAACGTAGCCACTGTTACATAGTAAAACCCCCAATAGAAATAACTGATAAATCCTGTAGTTGTTTTACTCTGCTAAATAACATAATACATACTGAAATGGTTGATAAGACAAAATGTATGAAAACATACTTTTATTTTCATAGGGGTTATTGAATAACTTTATATTTTTACAGAACATCACGACTAATTGTCTAGGGCACAAGAAAGTGAATGAGAGAAAGATAAAGCATATTAAACACTGCACTAAACTTGGAATACTTGGAAAAATTGATATAGTGAAATGCAAAGTGCTTGTTTGTCTTTACTTGGTTCTCAAGTGTGGAGGAAGCGCATGAGGAGCCTTCACAACGATGCTTCTGTGTGAACATACCTGCTTCAGAGTACATTGTTAAAGGAATGAGATAATCTTCATCAGTTTTATGTGATTCCAGTTTCAAATCCACATTAGAAACTCAAAAACAACACTTTCCACCTCTGTAAGAACATCTCTCTGCTGAGAATAAAGATGTTTTAGAGATTGGAGAATAACATCTAAAACAGTTCCTGAAGAGCTAAATTCTGATATTTCTTTTCTTGGTTAATATTTTATATATTTAATTGTGTATTCTCCTTTATCTTTTGCAGGATAGTCTGTTAAATCCAAATTTTAAAATGGCTCAGTGTATACAAATAGGAAACAGTTTTGTAGAGGGTGAGATGCTTTAGCCAGTTTATTATGAGGATGCCAAACCTGAATGCTTAGCTCAACAGATTTTCTGGTGCTAAAATCATCTCTAAAATAAAGATGATGCATCAGCCATCATAAGAACTTTCTTGATGTGAAAGTCCTTTCTTATATATTCTGTTACACATTTTCAAATCTGTAGTAAAAGCAGAATATCTCTTCACATTTCACAGCTCAACATGCCTCTTCCTTTTTCATCTGGATTAACTAAAGTTCAAACGTATAAAGAGCATCACTTTCATATTTTATCTACACTGTTCTAATATTAGTTAGGAGTTAAGGTTGTTTTTTCCCTTCATTTTTTGCTACTTTTAATTGAAAAAGTTTCCATATAACGTATCCAGACTCTCCCCACCTCCTCAACTCTGTGCCCAGTCTCTTAAACAAATAAACAAACAAAATCAAAGTTAAAAAAAAAACCCAACACACTAGTGTATTGTTGATTGGTGGTGGTGGAGGAAATATTATCATTTTCCTACTGATGATACACAGTGCTTAAAATGACTCTTCATGTTCTTCTGATGGGAATTCTGGAAGAGATCGATTTTCTCCACAATTATCTCACGCAGAACAATTTTAATATTGCTCTCAGGAAAAAAGGTCAATTTTCGGTAGGTAAAAAGACTTTAATCTTAGCCGGGTGGTGGTGGCACACGCCTTTAATCCCAGCACTCGGGAGGCAGAGCCTGGCGGATCTTTGTGAGTTCGAGGCCAACCTGGTCTACAGAGCAAGATCCAGGAAAGGCACAAGGCTACAAAAGACTTTATTTTTTTTTTAGAGTGTTGGCCGTTTTGAAACATTGGAAGAAAACTTTGAATTCTTTCCTCAGCCATTTATTAATAATATTTTGTATACAGTTCAATATTTTACAGTATCAAATAACATTTTCAATAGAATGGTCCCAACAGAATCCCTAATTGCTTTCTACTTAGCTCCTAAGATATACATGCAGCTACTGCCTTTAATGCCTCCTCAATGTGGAATTTTCTTAAGTCAGTACAATTGATCATCCAGAGAAGGTGAAAGTGAAGTATAAGTCATTTCATCATGTGGGTACATATTGCAATAAGAAAATCTAAGTTTCTCAGTTATCCCTGAGATCCTCCAATGCTCTCGTTTTAGTCTATGGTATGCTACTCTAGACAAAAGTATGCAATCACGAGAACTCTCTCTTGTAGAACTCATTTCACACAGAAAAGATTCAATTAGATTCCCAATCTTTTCCTTTCTTATGTGTTATCAATGTGTGCGTTTTGTGTATCAGGTAAATCTGGCTTAGTACCAGCATCAGAGTGGGGTCTAACACTCTAGTGTTGTTAAAGTATTATCAGGTGATCTCAAAGACTATTATAAACATAAAATTTGTAGATGCTAAGGAGGACTGTCAGCTAAAATCACTGGAGGCGAATGAAGGGTGGGGAGTGCTACATGCTGCATCTGTGTGTGTAGATGGTCATTACAAGTCAACACACACAATAGGTTATGTCCCATGACATTCTCCCATTCAATCTAGCATGCTTTCAAATTAATTTATGTATACTAATTAACATAACACATTTTTAGAATTTTTTGTTTTTGTTTTGGCGAGAAACTCTCAGTTGAGTGATTAATGAAATACACCTCAGCAAAAATGAGTTCCATAGTATTTTTGGTTCATAAGTGTGTCACTCCTAAACTTTGAAGTTATGTTTTATTTATTTAAGGGATTATTTATGTGACCTTGCTACCCAACTAAAAGGGAGGGTCAGAATTATGTTTGCAAATTAAAAAAAATGTTTTCTTGAGTGATTTTTCTCATTTTATGTAACATAAATCTGTATCTCTTCTCAGGTTTTCACATGAGCAGTTTCTATGGTTAAGGAGAATCAATTGAACACTAACCATTTAATTTAGCACCTTTAGCAGCCTGAAAGAGAAGACCCACTTATATCTAATGCAGCCGCCTTCCTTTCTGGTGGATTAAAATGAATGTTGCCCTTAACTATTACTCAAGAAAGTCCTATGACCTTCATCACTGGATTTATTTCAAGTAGGCGCTTTAGGGAAGAAATGGAGTTCACATGTGGAAATTTCAAGACAGATTTACGAAGCTTTCTTTCAGTGTCCCTGTTAGTAATATTGAAAATCAGACCGATGAGAGGGAGCAGGCAGGATTACAACTGGTTGAAAGATAATACTTAGAGACCCTGAAGTCTTCATTTGTATTAATTAGAAGATGGTCTTAGCAGTTTCTTGTAGGGTTCTATCCTTGGAATAAAAAAAAAATTATTTCATTGTTACCTTGAACAAGAATATAGGAAACAACCTTTTCAAACTTTCAAGTTCTGTGAAATTGGAAGAAATATTAAGTATGGGGAATATATTGAACAACAAAACCAAATCCCCAACAATCTGAAAAAAAATGAAAGATTGCATGATGGTTACAGATTTATTTAAAAAAGAAACTAGTGTGAATACAAATTAAAGTACATTTAGAGATGATAATGTGCCTGATATGGTCAAGTGTGGATACCTAACTTTGACCTTAATATGGGAAGGAAAGAGAAACAAATACCTTGTGCTTTGACCCTGAGGTTGCAAACTATATCCTATCACCTCATTTGTTTAATTTGAATAAAGTTCTTCATTTGAAATAACTTAAAAAAGTCATGTAACCTAATTCACCAAAGAAGAGACCAAACTGGCCATTATTCCCAAAGCTGTTAACCAAAATCTATGCTGCATCTAAAACATGTAGAGCTGTGGGCTCAAGAGAAAAGAATGAAGTAGTTGAGCAAGCCTTGTCCTACTACATTTGAACTGCCTGCTGAAACAGGGATGTTAACAGAAGAGATAAAGTCCAGAGAACTGACAAAATTACTTCATGCCATGTACATTTAAACATCTGCATCCATATACTTTGAATAAGAAATTTTCTGGTAGGTGATTTAACTTAATTTAAAATTTTTCTATAAAGAAACATTGTAAATTTTTCTTCCTAGTTGATGTCCACAGGGAAAACCATGATCTATTTATTTAACATAAAATACTCCGTTAATATATTTTGCTGCCTCATGAATTTATAATATAATCTATACTTTCATCCCATGGTTTTTTTTCTGTTACTCTTAATAAGATAAGCCCCATGATGGAAAAATTTATATTTGCCCAAATGTGGTTCTCCTGGATGCAAAATTAGCATCTGTAGTACAATGGGAGTCTAAAATATATTTGCTGAGTGAATGAAAACCAAACATTGCTTTATAAACTCAACCTTGATTCTAGCAGTAGTATTTCTCTAACTATCAAATCATAGGTATTCAACACAACCAGCCAATTCATATTCATATGTTTTGTGAATCACATATTCATGAAATACTAATATATCTCAAAGTCAAAACAATAGTGAGTTCTCTAAAAGTTGTTTGAGAAACAAGGGGCCCATCATGATTGGTTAATTATTCAGTCTCTACCCAGAATACTGTTTGGGATTTTTTATTTATCATGATGTAGTAAGTTACTATCATATTCTTTCAGATTAGAGTTCTTCCCATGCTTTTCAACTTGCTAGCTGTATGTTCATGTGCAGATTCTACAATTTCATGGCTGCTGTTTCCCTAATTGGAATTGTCAGTGCTTCTCCATATAGTGCTGAACACCGCCTCAAGGCACTGAATGACTTCAATTTTAAAGGAAGTCATTAGTAAGTTATATCATTGCCACTCTCATAGCTACACATACAGCATACTTTCAAATCAATATGGCTGTGGAGCAAGCAGGGAGTCATCCAAATTGGTAAGTACACCAACAGCCTTTGCTCACAATAGCTCGAATTCTTCTCTCTCAGATAGGAAAGCAAACGTTAGATATGTAAGAACGAACTCAAATTTTAGAGATAATACGTCCTCAAGGAAAACTGTTTCCTTACCTGCTTTGATCCTTGTACTAACTTAGTCCTTTTAGGTGTAGCCTGCTTGCTGAGCATCCCTCCTTTCCCTAGAGGAGTTCAAACATAACAGCAGTTGAGTAGCCATGGGCAGCTTTGCTATAAAGGACACACACCCTCCCATCTCAGTGCTTTCTTGCTTCTCTGAAATCTCCTACAATGATATCTGCTGCTAAAATTGATTCTGGAAGAACCGTTTTTTTTTTTTTTTTTAAAAATGACCCTCCCTCAGGCCATGACTGCTCTGCCATGGTGTCTTTGTCTTCACTCTGTTTTTAAAAACTCTAGTTTTTGTCTGAAACCCTTTTCAACTTTATGAAAGGATATCACTGACAGCTACTGAGAGGACTACATCTGGCCGTGGTCGGTGAAGCTTCACAGTGCTGACCTAAGGTGCTAGGCAATTACTTAGACAGGGCCCAAATTATCAACAAAATAGGTCTGTCAGTTTTCCAAATCAAAGGTAATCTTCAAATAACCATGTTGTTACCAAAGTTAGAGAAAATATACTGACTCAATACTGTTACCTAAAATGTAGACAATATTTAGACAGTCATTTTATTCAGGTGGAGATCAGTCTATGTATTATTTAAAATATTCTCCTTCCATGTCTCACAACTTCTATTACTAAAAATTGTATTTATGGACCTGATTGCTTTGTTAATAAGATCAACAGTGTTGCTCTATGTTGTATTTCCTCCCTCATTAACCTAGATATACTGAAGAAATATACACTGTAATCTAACATAATTGCTTTCAAATTTGAAGAGTATTTTTCTACATATAGCACAAATTACATACTCATGCAAATCTATACTTATTAAAAATAATATCCAGCAGACTAGCATACAAAATGCAAATAACACAACATGTTGACTCTAATGTGAAGTAAGATGCTGTATCAAGAGAATTATATATAAAGTTGTTGATTTCCATTATAAATCCAATGTGTTGTTTCAATTTTACATTAATTGATATATATTTCTAATAAAATAAATTAAAAAACGATTTATAATTTATCAAGGAAACTTCCTTTGAAAACATATTGGCATTTAAAAGAATTTTATTTTCTAAAAAACGTTCTATTGTTAATGACATTGTGTTTACAATGTCTATAAAACTCATAACAAAATGAAGTATGACTATAGACATCATTCTATATACTGCAATAAGCACAACTTCATTAACAGCTTTTCATACATGTTTTCAGTAAATTTAATGACATTCTTGACATTTTTCAATCATATTTACAGAAGACATTGTAATTTATTGTGCTTTATTGCTACTAAAATGTTTAGTTGCAAACTTTCCTAGAGTCATAACTTCATCTCAGAAATATCAACAAAGCTTTGAAAAGCACTGCCAGTGTGGATCACAGTTCTTAATTCTTGTGATTGATGGCTTTATTTACATAGTGCTATGAAGATGACAATGGCACAGGTTTTAATCTTTCTAATGTCGACTTCACATATCTTTGATTAGGCATAATGGCTTGAAATGCAGTGCAAGATTACAGTTCAGTAGGGGGTAAGGCAGAAGAATCAACTAAAGTATTATTTCTATTAAAATGTGAAACTAGATTAGAAACTACAGATAAATGCTGTAGTGGTCAGAGTTCTCTAAAGAAATTGAACTTATAGAATGAATCTAACTATATCTATACCTATATATCTATAAATTCCTATATGCATATATATGTACAGCTGACGCTTGGCAGTGGGGACTCACTAGGATCTCTACATACCTGATAGGAAAACAATGAAATTATTAAGCAGTTTTATTAATAGAAACACATCTACTCTCCAAAGCAGAAAACATAATATGAGAAATATTGTTTTTCATATGAATTGGTACAGTCAGAAATGACAAAAATGAAAAGCTTTCTTGATTTTTTTGGGAATCAATTACCTGGCCCTTCATTTCTGTAGATTTTTTTTTATGATAAAGCTCAGTGATTCTCAGGGAATTTCCCCCATATTGCTAGTTGTTAGAGCTTCCACTAAGCTGTGCACCCTCACAGAAATACTCTGCATGGTTACCACTGAAAGAAACCTGGGAGCATCTGCTTCACTTGCTATTTTCACATACCAGGAGCCAGTCAGAGGTCACTGGTTGCAAGTGTGGCCCCGGTGGAGCTAGACACTCTTGGCACCTAGAGCTGCTACTTCTAGATTGATTCACCACAGTCAGCACATATATGCCACCTTTTTATCTCCACTTCTGTGTCAATGGCTCACTAGCACTTTGTTGGTATTGATAGCAGGATTCATAACCATCTGAAATCCCAGAGTTTTCATGTAGTAACTTCCCAGTCATTATCAGTGCCTATCTGGATCTGCTTTACCTCACCAGTGATCTTAGGAATTTCTATTTTTAATTATGTTACTGAGGCAGTAGTTCTGTACTGGTACTGTGCAGAACACATTTCTAGGGAAAACTGCTGACCAGCATTGGCCTGACTAATCCCCAGAATAAGATCAGTCATTGTGTGTAAACTCTACAGCAATTCTCTCTGAGAGGCCTAGCCTCCTGTGTGGCCATGGCTGACTTTGACATCTGCAGTTCAATGATTACAATGTATATGAAGCTCCCTAGTGATATTTCAGCTAAATAGTATAAAAACTCTGGACCTGTCTGAAAAAACAACTCTGTAAAAAAAGGAAAAGAAAATGATAGACAAACCCCTATTAAATATAAACTTTTAAATTTCTGTATTCAATAATGGATTTTTTAATTTTGACTTTTTTGCAGTTTCTCTAAGTCTAACTGAAAATTATTATTACTGCTTTCTTTAATAATATGCACTCTCAGTAAACATTTATTTTGACTTGAACCTAATTACCATTTGCAATCTTTGTTTGAAATACACTTGTTTAAATCATTGTACCTTGTTCCTTACATGCTCCTTTTAACAGCTTTACTGTTATAAAACTAAGGTTTCTCTCAAAGTATATTTTCCATTTTCATAAGTCTCATTTTACATTAGACTTCTTCACTATTCAGCCATTCATTCTCTTTTTACTATCCTGGTTTAGTTTTAACATAGGGTCTGTTGTGTATTCTGGCCTTGCTGCAATCTTTCAAAAAGTCCTCCTGCTTCTACCTCTGGACTACTAGGGTTACTATACAACTACTCTTGGCTGAATTGTTCTTTCTTAAACAATAATAAAATTTCCCTAAGTAATTTTATTACCATTCTCAGAGATAATAGAAAGCATTCTATACCCTATTCTGTCAGCCATAGATTTTGACAGAATGGGCAAGTCACTAAGCCATTACAATTAAAGTGATTGAAAGTTCCACCTTGAATTAAAAAAGACTAAAGGAAATGTTTCCCTTAAAGCATGATTTTTCACACTGTTTTTTTCATCTTCAAGATAAATCCATACATTATTGACATACTGACTAATACATATTGTATCTAAATTGTTGTTTGGAAAAGATGGAAAAGTCATTCAATTCATCCCAATTTAGATTCCAGAAAAACAGAAAGGACAAACACTGAGTAAATGATCTATCCATTGGTGAAGAACTGTAGGCATTGTTGTAGATTAAACATGTCTAAAATATTTAGCTGAAATTATTTGTGCTATAAACTGTGTACTTTACTTATATCTTCACTGTGACAAAATTCCCAACAAAAGCAACTTAAACAAAAAACACTTATTCTGGCTCATGATTCAAAGGAATATCGTCAGTCTAGTCAGGAAATCATGTGGAGGAAGAGTGAGGCAGTTAATATATGGTGTCTGCAGTTGACAGAGAAGGAGCAGGAGACAGAGAGGAAGAGGAATATCACTGCTAACCTTGCTTTCCCTTTGTCCTTTTGTTTAATCTGAGACCCCAGCATATAGGATAGTGCCTCCCATACTCAGGATTGAGTTTCCATCATCCTTAGTTAAACCTCTGTAGAATATCTTCACAGAGGTGTTATGAGATGTGTGTATTAGTTGATTGAAAATCCTGGTAAGTTGACACCCGCAAATTATTAAGTGGGACAGATGTTCAAGCTCAAGGTTTTAACTCGGTTTCATTCTTGCCGATAGCGACTTCTCTTGTTCCTACTGTGTTTGTTCCACCTGCTTGTTAACCCTACAAAAGTGTTTTATGTCTAGATCAGCACACATCTTTAATGTGTTACATGTAGGTGTAACATACAGGTAGTATTTGCAATATATACTGGGTTGTCTTCCTTTTGTGAAAATAGATATTTTTTTCTCTCACATAATATTTTCAGATTATGGTTTCCCTTCCCTCTACTCCTACCAAGTTCCTCCCCACCTCCTCATCTGGATCCACCCCCATTCTATCTCTCATTAGAAAACAGATTCCAAAGGATAATAATAAAATACAATATAATGAGATAAAACAAAAGCTAATATATCAGAACTTGAAAAGACAAAAAGTCAAAAGGAAAAGAACCCAAGAGAAGGCACAAGAAACAGAGTCCTGCTCATTCAAACACTCCAAATTCCATTAAAATTTTCAAACTAGAAACCATAATATATATGCAAAGGACCCATATAGTAAAAAGAGAGAAGAAAAATATATAAATAAATCTACCTTAAGAGTAGTTTTATTTCTATAGCGAGACTCCCTGGGGGGAAAGTGAAATTTCATTTGCAAGTGGTTATCAATTGGAAATTTTCTTTTCTGGGTAAGGGTGAGGGCACTCATCCATGTCTCCTCACAGCTCTAGGGCCCCATCTGGTACAGACCTGTGTGGGTCATGTGTATTCAGAGTGCCTCATTTTTGTGGTGTCATCCATTCTCTTTGGCTTACATTCTTTTTGCCTTGTCTTCCACAGGGTTACCTAAACCCTAGGGACAGGGGGTTGATGGAGATATCCCATTTAGGGCTGAGTGTTCCATGGTCTTTCACTCTACATAATATCTGGCTGTGGGTCTCTCTATTTGTTCCCATCTGCTTCAGGAGGAAGCTTCTCTGATGATGGCTGAGAAAGGTACTTATGAGAAGAATAACAGAATGTCCTTAGGAGTCACTTCATTGCATTTTTTAAAACAGTAGTATTTGCTTTCTTCCCAGCCCTAGCCTATATAGTCTCATGTTCAAACCACCATTGCACTAACATATCTTTCAGTCAGGACACCACTGTAAATAAAGGGTTTGTCACTTACTCTACACCTAACCACTACAGTTTTATGGTAAAGCTTGCTTATCACTGACTTAACACATAATATCCCCATATAAGCAAATGCATATCGTATTTGTCTTCCTGACTCTGGGTTACCTCACTCAGGATGATTTTTTTTTCTAGTTCCATCCATTTACTTGCAAATTTCATTTTTCTTTCAGGACTGAATAATGTTCCGTGTGTAAATGTACCACAGTTTTTTTTATTCATTCTACTATTGAGGGACACCTAGGTTGTTTCTGAATTCTGGCTATTATGAATAGAGCAACAATGAATATGTTTGAGCTAGTGTCTTTGTGATAGGGTGAAGCATCCTTTAGGTATATGCCAAAGAGTACTATAGCGATATCATGAGGTTGATCAATTTCCATTTTCCTGAGGAAAGACCACAATGATTTCCATAGTGGCTGAACAAATTTTAAGTCCCACTATCAATGGATGAATGTTCTTCTTACTCCAAATCCCCACCAGCATGAGCTGTCACTTGCTTTATTTATCTTAGCCATTCTGATGGATGTAAAATAAAATCTCAAAGTGGTTTTCATTTCTGTTTTCCTGATGACTAAGGATGTTGAACACCTCTTTAAGTGTTTCTCAGACAATTGAGTTTCCTCTTTTGAGAATTCTTTGTTTAGATCTGTACCCCAATTTTAATCGGGTTATTTGTTTTCTTGATAACCAGTTTTTTGAGTTCTTAATATATTTTCAATATTAGCCCTCTATTGGATGTGCAGTTGGTAAGAATCTTTTCCCACTCTGTAGGCTGCTGCGTGGTTTGAATGACAGTGTCCTTTGTCATTCAGAAGATTTTCAGTTTTATTAGTTCCCATTTATTAGCTGTTTAACTTCGTGTCTGTGTTAATGCTGTTCTGTTTATAATGCCCTTTCTTTTGCCAATGAATTAGAGGCTTTTCTCACTTTTTTTTTTCTATCAGGTTTACTGTATCTGGTTTTATATTAAGGTATTTGATCCATTTGGACTTGAGTATTGTGCAGGGTGACAAGTATGGATCTATTTGGATTCTTCTACATGAAGTCCTGCCATTTGACTAGCACCATTTGTGAAAGATGTCTATTTCGAATTTGTATTTCTAGATTCTTCATTAAAAAAATCAGATTTCCATTAACGTCTAGGCCTTTATTTTGATTTCATTGATCAATGTGTCTCTTTTTGTGCCACTGCCATGCTGCTTTTATCAGTAAAGTTCTTTAGTATAACTTGAAATCAGGGATGGTAATACATCCAGAAGTTCTTTCACTAAACAATTTTTAGCTATCCTGGGTTTTTGTGTTTCCACATGGAGCTGGAAATTGTGGTTTCAAGAACTGTGAAAAAGCTGTTAGAATTTTGGTGGGGATTACATTGAATTTGTAGATTGCTTTTAGTAGGATGAAAATTGTTATTATGTATTTATCCTAATGATTCATGAACATGGGAGATCTTTGCAACTTCTGATACCATCTTCAATTTCTTTCTTTAATGACTTGAAGTTTTCATCATACAAGTCTTTCACTTGTTTTGTTAGAGTTACCCCAAGATATTGTATGTAATTTGAAGCTATTGCGAAAGGTGTTTTTTTTTCTGATTTATTTCTCAGTCCATTAGTCATTTGTACATACAGAGACTACTGATTTTTGTGAGTTAAATTTGTATCCAGCTACTCTTCTGAAAGAATTTATCAACTATAGGAGTTTTCTATTACAGTTTTTTTGGGGTCACTTACGTTTGCTGGTGGGATGTTTTGGGTCATATATGTATAACTATCATTGTCTGCAAAGAAAGATACTTTGACTTACCCCTCTCTGATTTCCATTCTCTTGATCTGCTTCAGTTGCATATAGCTCTAGCTAAGACTTCAGGTACTATTTTAAATAGAAAGGGAGAGAGCAGACAGCCTATTCTTTGTTTTTTAATTTTAGTGAAACTGCTTTGAATTTTTCTTAATTTAAATTGATGTTGTCCATGGGCTTGTTGTAAACTGCCTTTATTTTGTTGAGATACGTCCTTTGAATCCCTAAATTTCTCAGGACTTTATAGTGGAGGGGTTGGATTTTGTCAAATTTCTCTTCTACATCTAATGAGATGATTGTGTAGTTTTTGTCTTTCTGTTCATTTATATTGTGGAATACATTATCAATTTACATATGTTAGACAATTCTTGCATCTCTGGGATGAAGCATATTAGATGATGGTAGATTATCCTTCTAGTGTGTTCTTGGTCTGTTTGCAAGTATTTTAGTGAGAATTTTTGCATCTATAGGAAATTGTTCTGTATTTCTATTTGTCTGTTGGATCTTTATGAGGTTTGGGTATCAGGATAACTGTGGCTTTGTAAAGCTACTGGGCAATGTTCTTTCTCTTTCTGTTTTTATGGAATAATTTGAAGAGTATTGGCATTAACTCTTCTTTGAAAGTCTGGAAGATTTTTTTGCACTAAAATGACCTGTTCCAGGGCTCGTTTTGTTTGGGAAACTTAATTTCTGCTTCTATTTCACTAGGGGTTATGGGTCTGTTTAAATTGCTTATCTGATTTTGATTTGACTTTGGTAAGTTGTACCTGTTAAGAAAATTATCCATTTCTTTTAGATTTTCCAATTTGGTGGAGGACAAGTTTTTAAAGAATGTCCTTCTGATTCTCTGAAATTCCTTGATGACTGTTCTTTTGCTGTCCTTTTCATTTCTAATTCTGCTTATTTATGTATTCTTCCTGTGCCTTCTGATTAACTTGGATAAGGGTTTGCCAATATTACTGATTTCCTCAAAGAACCAACCAACTCTTTGTTTAGTTGATATTTAAACTTTTGGGGAGTTCTATTTTATTTATTTCAGCCCAAAGTTTGATTATTTCTTGCCATCTACTCCTTTTGTCTGTCATTTCTTTTTGTTCTAGAAATCTCACAGCAGGAAGTATACACTCTGTCCATTTTTTTTTTTTTTTGGCATCAGAGCCAAAAAAAACTTTATTATGTCCAATATGTTTGGGTATCTTATATATTCATTTTCATTCAATTCTATAAATTCTTTCATTTCTTTCTTAATTTCTATCATGACTTTTTTTTCATTACATAGAGAGTTGTTCATTTCCATGAGTTTGTAAGCTTTCAATTATTTTTATTATTATCCAGTTTTAATCTGTGGTGATTAGATAAGATGAAGAGTTTTATTTTAGTTTTCTTGTACTTGTTGAGACTTCCCTTATATCCTTATATGTGGTCAGTTTTTGAATGTTCCATGAGTTGCTGAGAAGAAGGTATATTCTTTTTGTTTTTATATGAAATATCTGTAAATTTCTGTTAGGTATGTTTATTTTTGTGACATCAGTTAGCTCCAACCTTTCTCTGTTTAGTTTTTGTATGAATGACTTATTTATTATCAAGCATGGGGAATTAAAGTCACCCACTGTCACTGTATGAAAATTGATTTGTAATTTATGTTATAATAGTTTTTTTTATTAACTTGGGTGCTCATGTGTGTGGTGAAGAGATGTTGAATTGCAATGTTCTTTGGATGTATTTTTCCTTTGATGAGTATGTAGTCATTCTATACCTCTTCTGATTGGCATTTTTTTTAATTCTACCTTGTCAGATATTAAAATAACTATGCCAGCTTGCATCTTATTATCATTTTCTTGAGATTTCTTTTTCCATTTTTTACCCTGATATGATGTCTATCTTTGATGTTCTAATGTATTTCTTAGATGTAGCAGAAGGATGAATCCTGTTTTCAAGTCCATTCTGTTAACCTGTGTTTTTATATTGGGGAATTGAGATTGTTGATGTTGAGAGTTATCAATGAGCAGTGTGTTTTGATTCATGTTATTTTGATATTGTGCTGTGTTTATGTACCCTACTATTTGGCTGGGTTAGTAAAAAATTTGTGCTTTAAGTTTTACCATGGAATATCTTATTTTCTCCATCTATTATTATTAAAATTTTCCTGGGTATAGTAGCCTGAGTTGGCATCTTTGGTCACATAAACTCTGTTGCACATCTGTCCAGGCCCTCCTGGATTTTAGAGGCTACCTTGAAGAGTCAGATGTTATAATAGTTCTGCCTTCATGTATTATTTAGTCCTCTCTCCTTGCCATGTTTAATATTTTTCTTTGTCCTGTACACTTAGTATTTTGATTATTACGTACCAATCAGACCATCTCTTTTGGCCCAGTCTATTCCGTATCCTATAAGCTTCTTGTATCTTGATTTACATCTCTTGATTGGAGTAATCTTCTTCTATAATTTTGTTAAAAATATTTCCTGTGCTTTTGACCTCGGTTTCTTCTCCTGCCTCTATTCTTATTATGCACAGTTTGATTTCAAGAGTGTTTCAAGAGTGTTTCAGATTTTTATGGATGTTTCATGTCATGATTTTTTTACATGTACCATTTTATTTGACCAATGTATCTATTTTTTTTTTCTATTGTAACTTAAATGGCTGAGATTCTCCTATCTCTTGTGTTCTGCTGAGGGGTCCCCAACTGGATTAGGCCCTCTGAGTGGGTGAGACAGTTCATTGGCTTGATCTGTTTGGGAGTTATCCAGGCAGTGGGACCGGGTCCTGTGCTCATTGCATGAGTTGGCTGTTTGAAACCTGGGGCCTATGCAGGGTCGCTTGGCTCGGCCTGGGAGGAGGGGACTGGACCTGCCTGGACTGAGTCTACCAGGCTGATCTCAGTCTGCGGGGGAGGCTTTGCCCTGGAGGAGGTGGGAATAGGGGGTGGGCTGGGGGGAAGGTGAGGCGGGCAGAGGGGAGAGAACAAGGGAATCCGTGGCTGATATGTAGAACTGAACTGTATTGCAAAATTAAAAAAAAAAAATTAAAAAAAGACTTGCCTCTGCAGTTCCTGTTCAATTTCATTATTTTTTTTTATTTCCAGATTTCCATCAGTTATTATTTTTTTATTGACTCAATTTTCACTTTCAGGTCTTAAACTGTTGTATTCATTTCATTCCACTATTTGTTTGTATTTTCATAGATTTCTTTAAAGGATTTATTCATTTCCTCATTAAAGACCTTTATGATATTCATAAATGGCTATTTTAAGGTCTTTATCTTGTGCTTCTGTTGTTTCTATACTCAGGGCCTGCTGTGGTAGAGTTGTTGGGTTGTAGTGGAGACATATCCTGGCTCTTACTCATTTTTTTCTTTACACTGGCTTCTAGGCATCTGGATTGGGAAAGATTATAATTCTAGGTGCTCTTATCTGTTCTTGTCTTTGTTGGTTGGCTGTTTCACTCTTTTGTCTCTGTTGCCCTTTCTAGTTCTTGGGAGATGTGGTGGCTGTGTGTTGCCTGGTAGGAGATTCTTTTGGATCCTGAGAGGATCACTGAGGTTTTCTAGGTAAAATACATTTCTAGGTATTGGGAGTTGACACTTAAGAATGGGATTGAAGGGGTCCACAGAAAGGAAAAGCAGGGTGTGCCACCAGGGTCTTTGTAGTTCCCTGGGAATAGGGGCAGAGAGTGAGGAAAGGCCACAGCAGGTAGTCTGCTGCAAAGCTAGTGATTAGATTGGCTGAATAGACCTGGAGGAACTGGGGAGAGGTAAAGATCTGTATCTATTCTATCTGTTTGTTTTTGTTTTTTTATTTTCTGACCACTGTGACTTGTGGGTTCCCTGTTCACGTTGGGCCCTGGATTAAGGATGAGTGGAGAGGTAGGTTGGAGAAGAGCTGTGTGATCTACTGGAGATAGGGGCAGAAAGGAGAGGAAGGGTGGAGCTCATGGTCTGCTACAAAGCTGCAAATATGACTTCATATCTTAGGGTCACTGCTGCTGTTATGGCACTTCATGGCCAAAGAAAATTGGGGATGAAAGGGTTTACTCAGCTTTTGCTTCCCCATCACTGTTCTTAATCAAAGGTTCCTTTGCATACCTGCTCCCAAACTCATCTCCTCCTCTTCTTCTTCTTCCTTTTTATTTTTCCAATAAAATACCAAGCCCACCTAGTGATAGCCGTATGTGCCTGGAGGGGGACTATTCACTCAGTCATGGACAAACTACCAGTGGTTACTCCCACAAGAAAGTTTCTTCCTCCTACAGCAGCTGTCCTTTAACAATCGTTCTGGAGTCACAGGCAAGGCCTTGTGAGCTTCACAGCTACTATGAGTTCATCAATGGAGTAGCCATGTCATGTCCACAAGTCAGCTCTTCACAGCATTCCTTCTCATCTTCTGGCTCTTATGTTCTTGTTTTTTTCCATTTGTTCATCGGGGATATTCCATTAGCCTTGGCAGGGGGTTTAATAAAGATGCACCATTAGAGTTGAGCACTCACAGTCTCTTATAGCATTTTGATCAGTTCTGTGTATTCTCATTCTAAATCATGGGTCAAAAACTAGACTATGCTTATTTATTTCACTCAATGACAGTTAAACATAAGCACAGTTGTAAAAATTTATTATTTTGATGCTCTTCAAAGGAATTATAGAAAAAAATTGCAAAATTAACCACAATATTGTAATCACCACATAGTAAGAGAAGAATGTTAGATATTTTACAAATATTATCTGTACAAGGACTATTGGCTCATAAAGTAAAGTGTATTTAAATTTTTGAAAGTCTCATAAAAGTCACAATTCTAATTGATCTCTTCATTAAAATAAGGGAAACATATTTCTAAAATATGGGGAAAATATTACTATAAGCAGAAAAAACAAGTAAAATAGGGTGTTTCACATAACTATGGGTGCATGGTAAGTTAAGACTAAAAACTAGGCAAAAAGTAGAAGTGATTTCTACTTTTTGGCACAACTTTCAATTAAGGATGACTAAGAGAAACTGATAATGGTTATCATCACAATGCGTATTGTATTCAATCTTATATGGCCTTTCAAAACAAGACTTCCATGTGCACATTGCATACCAATAGAGGCTCTCTAGAAATAAAGAGGTGCATGGAAATGCCTCACTTAGTGAAGTATTTGCCCTGCAATCATAGGAACCTAAATTCAGATCCTCAGAACCCATGTGAAAGCCAGGCATGGTGGTCCCAAATGTAGCCAAAGCACTCCAGGGAAGGGGCATAGACAGATGGTTCCCCATGAATTAAGGCCTAATCTAACAAATGGGTAATTTTCATGATCATGGAGAGACTCTGTCTTAAAAACATGGTGGATATTGAGTGAGGAAGAGCAGCATCATCCATTGTCAATCTCTGGCCACCACATGTGCAAATGTACAGGTGCACACACAAAGATACATGCACCACACATAAGGCAAGTGCATATACAAAGTAGGGATACATCTAAATGTATGCAATTCCTTGTCCTTGAAGACTTTATTGTACAGATATAATGGTGCAAACACTAAATATGTTCAAACATTCATTTGCAGCTCTGTTTGAAATGGTCAATATGTGAATGAGCCTAAAAGGTAAAGCACATTAATGTGCAGTAATAGTGAGATAATGTGCAGTTTGTAAAGTTAAATCTCATTAGTGTATACTAATAATGAGATAATATGTAGTTTGTAAGATGAAGATTTCTATTACTGACATGCAAAGATGTATAAGATTCATTTTAATGTGAATAAGGGAAGATATGAATAAGACAGAGAATGAGGTTAAAAATGATTAAAATTCATGTGTGTGAAATGGTCAAAGAATAAGTAACAAGACAGTCTATTGAAAGCAACATGAAAAATATGACTCATAATATGAAAGGGAAATTCCCGAAGGCTTTCAGCATTTTCCTTAGCAGAAAACTCATAAACAGGAACCTATAGATTGGGAAGAAACATTTAAAGTGCTAAGAATTAACTGCCAGTAAAAAATCTGACAGTTTTCCTTCAGAAGAGAAAGAAATGAAGATTTCTAAGATTGACAAAAGATCTTGAATAACAGTGCATGGACTCTTTTATTTGAAAACATGAGAAGTTTCCAGGTTCCATTTAAGGGACTAGGAAGATTCATCACAGAGGCCTGGGAAGAGAAATGGATGCTTGTGAGAAAAGGGTAGGAGAGAGACCTGGAAGTCATGATTGTGATTTCTAAACACATTATTAAATAGAGAAATTGTTATATACCCCACTTATTAGCCATTTTATATAAGGAGAGGTGAGCTGCCTTAAATACACTAGAGAGATAGCTGTGTGAGAATGGTAACACAATCAGACATTGCCCTGGTGCCCAATACAACTCAAAAATTTTATCTTGCATTGACTCTTGCTCACTTGAATTTTTCACATTTAAAACTAGAATTACATTTGGATTATCAAGAGACAAAAATACTGTTCTTTCAGATATTGTGAGCTATGTACATTATAGTTTTATGAAAAGAAAGAAAATGAATAAACATGCCATTTATAAAAGGACCCTTAGCGTACATCATGTGGATCTCTGTGATTCAGGTCATTTCTACACATTATGGTATCATAGAACAGTACATCATAATAGCCTGAAGGCATGATGCTCTTTTCAGAATTGTGAAACAGGACACATGAGAGTGTATACTCTCTTGGCTGTCCTTTCCCTTCGCACACTGACACCATTCCACTGATCCTCTCCACTGCTCTCTGCTCTCCCCAGGCATTAGCAGCCTTGCCATCTCACAAGCTTCATCGTCATCCTTCCATCCAATGAAACACTGTTGTCTATTCAACCTACAGACACACTGTAGTCTATGTAGTCAAACCCTATGCTTAGGGGCAGGTTTGAAATGGCACTCTCATTGTCTTAGACAAAACTCTTGTCACTGCCCATAAGTTCACTGGGCAAATTTTGTAAAGATATAAGTTTAAATAATAATTTCATGTCACATTTAACGGAGTAAAAGCAACTAATTGAGTTACAGCAGGTAAATGTAGAATATTTAACAGACACAATGAATGATGCATAAAGAATTAGGTGTGGGGCTCAGTGGCTGAGTAATTATTTAGGAGGCACAACACCCTGGGTTCAGCCCCCATTAGCACAAAAACAATAACAAAATCTAATCTCCTTACTGAGTCAGGCAATGGTAGATCGTATCTGGAATGCCATCACTCAGTAGACTTAGATAGGAAGAGCACCCATGAATTGGAGATCACCCAGGGCTACCAAGTTTGATCTTGTAACAACATGACAAGACATAAATACATGTGTACATGTGTCTGTATGCATAAATTTGTAATTTTCAAATTCTGTGAGTTGTGATTACAATTTCAGAACTAGAAAATTTAAAGCTCTCTTATCTGGTCATTTTATAATATTGGAAAATAAAACTCAAATGAATATACTGTTATTGATATAGTTATTGTAGGTAACAATGTGGCTTACTTATTTTCAATAACAGAAATGTTGAGGTACAATTTACATACCTTAAATTTAAGTACTAATTTGTGCAGTTCAGTGGTTCATAGAATATCATCAGTAGTGGAGCTATCACTATATAATTTTAGAAAACAGTTATTTCAAGAAAAGATTCCAGCCCATCAGCTGTCATATTCTATTCATCCCTTGCTCCAGTCTCTTTGTTTCCATGTATTTGCTTATTCTGGTTATGCATGAATATAATTATACATGAATATAATTATATAGCACGCAGTAATTTCTGATTGGTTTATTTTAATGAGTAAAGTGTTTTAGATGTTCATTTATATAGTAGCATTTCTTTCTATTGCTACTTCATGTTAAAATCACATAAGCAAGTATGAACTTTTTTTTTTGGTTTTTCGAGACAGGGTTTCTCTGTGTAGCTTTGCGCCTTTCCTGGAACTCACTTTGGAGACCAGGCTGGCCTCGAACTCACAGAGATCCGCCTGGCTCTGCCTCCCGAGTGCTGGGATTAAAGGCGTGCGCCACCACCGCCCGGCCGCAAGTATGAACTTTATTCATTCATTATGGTGAGACTTTGGCTTATTTCTTTGGCAACTATTGTGAATAATACCTCTATAAACATTTATGTACCATTTTTATGGGCCTTCATATTTTCAATTCTCTTGCCTTAGTCCTGGGAATGGAGTTTTGTGGAAGCATGTTATATCAGCATTTAATATTTTGAGGAACAGTCTGTGTTCTTGCACAGTGTATCATTTTCCACCTGATGGCTAATGCATAAAGGTTTGCATTGTTCTGTGTCTTTACTGATATTGTTAACCATTTGAGTCAGAAACTGCATCTCCTTGAATTTTCAGTCTTCTTTCCAAGAGGCTGGTGATGTTGAGGATAATTTCAGTTTCTTAATTGTCCCCTTTTCATGTGTCCTTAGAGAAACAGCTGTTGAAATAATTGGTAACATTTTTGGTTTGTTTATTATCTTATTTTATTCTTAAAATTTGAGTCTTTTGTATGCTTTTAAAAAAATAAGATATAATTAGCAAGAATTTTCTTTCATTGTGTGTGCTGTCTTTTCACCCTTAAAATATTCTCTGAAGATGTCATACATGTGTACAAGGTCTCTTGATCATACGTACTGTTTCTCCCATTCAGCCCTCCATCACATTCCATAACACCTCCCTCTCAACTCAATGTTCTCTATTTACTTGTTTACTCTTTGAGTCGAATTAGTGTGGCCTATATATAAATCACTGTGTTGTTATCCAGTGGAGTAGGCGATCAGTTATCACCTCCCCAAAGAAAAGTAAGTCTTCCTGTCATAGCAGCCACATACTGCCAATAGTTCCACTGCTAAGGGTAGAGCTTTGGGAGCCTCTCCCTGATCCATGCTTGGTTTAAATGATCATGTGCAGGTCTTACGTAGTTAATTCCAGCTCTTGTGAGCTTCTCAGTGCACTGTAGTCCAGAGGTTTCCGTAGCTATCCTTTCATGTCTGAACTAATCTGAGGTCACAGAGTCAGACTTATGTATCAACCTCTAGGAGTTTGTTTATGTTTCCTAATACATTTCTGCAAAGCAGTCATTTGTAATTTATCAGTAAAAAGGAGACAAACAAAGAAATGAAGAAATGAAACTCATACTATGTAGATTTTACAGTAATGTCCCACGTTATGAACTCCACAATTATTTGTTGGGTACCAGCAATTGAAGAATGCAAGAATGCATAATTTTAGGCCTGGATATTTATATATAGTGAGTCACTCAATTTTATCAACAATTAGATAATGTATACAAAGGACTTTAAACTTAAATATATCAAACAATCACTTTGAATACACACATGCACACACAAACGCGCGCACATACACACAGAAAGAGTCACGTGGTTTTTCTAACTTACTGTTATTGAGCAGTGACAATGGAGTTTATACAAAGCTTTTTGTGTCTATGACACTCAGCTTACCTAATAGGGCTGACACAGGTTTGACAGATGTCTTCAGACTGTTTAGCAATTAGACTTTAGACTAGTTCATTAGTTTCTTTCTCCTATTGGGTTTAGTATAAATAGCATGAGTAATTATTGTTTAGACCTGTTAGGAGACTTCAAGGTAATATATTTAAAGTATTAAAAACTATTCCTGGAACAGTACTTATGTCTACAAATACTAGATATATATTCATTACTATGAATCTGCTCTTATAAATTGAAATTCTATTACAGACTGACATTGAACTAGTAGCTACATAAGTAATTGGGTAATTTACAGATTTTGATAAGAACAATAAAGAAAATAAAATAAATGTGATTGCCTAGTTGAGGTGTTCGGATATTTGTGTTCTCTTCTTTACTATGGTGGATGATTAATTTTCATGTTTTCTGTCTTAGAAGAGTGGGCAGTATTTTATATTTTAATTCATATAGATATTTTTATATTAATAAGGAGAAACGTCCTGATTTTGATAAAAATAGCCTGACTCTAAAATTGAAAAATAGGTCAAAGGTTTATTCAGAAATAGAAAAAAATAAGAAACATGCAAAAAATTTCATGAGACCATATGTCTACTAATTTCAGTATTACCATCTCAAATTATTAAAGAAAATTAATTGATTGTAACAACACACATCTTATTAAATGATATTTTGTATTTTAGAAATGACTGTGGCACTTGTAGTCTTATAAATATGAGAACTTTAGTCTAAGAAATGCTTAAAATGAAAGTTCAAACAAATATGATCATTGTTCACTATTCTAAGGGTAACAGATGTTGGAAACAATTTTGGTGTACACAGCACTAATGGCTTGAATAATAGACAAGAACAAGATGTGAATTTGACCTTCAGAAGGAGATTGTGTCTCCTTATGCATCTGGATACATATCTGAATTCTTTCCTACTGAACAGTCAAGTTTTAAATTTCCTTTGGGGGTAGCAAGTGAAGACAAGATTAGTATTCCATAATTCAGTAGTTTTCATGTCAATTATTTAGTTTCTTGCAAATTAATATCCCAACAATTTCCATATTTCATTCATAACATAAAATTCCAAGTCTTATCATTGTGAAATTATTGTGGCATGTGGATTTTAAAATAAGACAACTCTTTTTCATCCTCTTCACAGCCAGGCACAACTGATGTGTTGTTGATACTGGCATTCATAGCTAACTAGTTGAAAAGGAATCTAATAGTATGAAAAGCAGTTTCATGAACAGAGGAGACTGGAAGCCAACCACAGCCAGAGAGGCATTATGGTCTATTATGCAAAATTTTTCTGGCCTTACGCCTATACAGGGGCATTTTTAGAGGCTGGTGGGAGAGTATCTACATGTAACTTTGTGTCTGTATGTGTAAAGGGAACTATCCCAATGATTATGACTAATGAGTATGTGAGTACCCTGTAATTGTTTGTACCCACTGGAAGATAAAGTTTGAATGAATTTCAGGTCAATGCCAAGAGCATACAGATTATCAAACTGTGACCTAATATTCAAACAGAGAATAGGAAGACATTGTTTCAAAGAAAAATTGAAAGTATTTCTAAATAGCAGTATCTTTTTTGCTTGCTCTTCCTGCTTTATTCACCAACACATGCATCTTAGATGTTGTCAGTCCCAAGATAATATGAGTGTTTGACACAGAGAGTTCTCTGGGCAGATTTTAGCTAGAAACAAGACCTCACAGAAGTGATGGGATGAAAGGCATGCAACCTAGAAAATAATTTAGCAAACTGGAAGGTACAGTTTCTGATGTGACCCCTTTAATTTGTAGAGTGTGTTCTGTTGGAGGTCTCTCCCATTATTTCCTGCCCAATGTGCTTGCATTAGACATTGTCTACTTATCCTTGAGAAATGAATACAAAGGCTATGGGATCAAGTAGATAGAAGATCAGACCAAGAACATGTTTGAGGCTTGGAATGGGACAGGGGATAAAGCAGCTTGGATTTTAAATTACAGTAACCTTGGGAAGGGCAGGGCATTGCTTGTATTGGGAAGCTTTGCTGATGTCTCCATTATTGGCCATGGTCAGTACAGGTCAAAGCAGAGCTGCATGTAACTAAATGTTTTGGGGGGTTGAGGTCCATACTATTCTTATCCTCTTATGTTTTTAGTTAGTACAGAGGCTATGTATTTGGGACACAGAATTCTAGAATCTAGATATTAATTCTAGATTGACATATAGTATAATATATAATATATATATATATATCATTATGAATGACCTATTTGTTCCTTTACATTTTTAAAATGTAGTACTACTGAATGTTTTAGAACTTTGATTACAGATATCCATGACTGATACAGTGAAACATATACTATAAATACATGAATTTTGTCCAATAATTTATTTAAATGAATATAAGATTCCTTCTTACATATTCAGGTTTTAAACCACTGCACATATACTTGCGAAGAGGAGAGACTGGCAACTGCAATAGGTAGACTTTGTTCCAGAAGGTCCAGCCTGTCTACAATCGACACTGTTATTTTCTTGTTCATTTTTTGGAAGCATTCATGTCTTACTGGCTTTCCTCTGACATTTTCTAATCTGGTAAAGAGAGAATATTTTGGTAAATACTTGTTCATGAGAGTACTCAAAATCATTTAATGAAAATATAAGTGACATACCCAAGTCTGAGGCAGCTCCTTTCCCAAACTGTAGTGATTATGCCCATATTCTTCACCATGCCATTAAGCTTTGTGCAGGGATTTTTCTGGAAAGAATTTATTTGTTCTTGACCATGCTTCAGATTATGTGTGTATGAGGTTATCTGAACTTCTGCATGATTATTTAAGCTGCCTCCTGTCACAAGACATATTCAGTGTTGCAATCTTTGTTAGTATCTATGCGTGAAGACATAAGCATCAGCACAGAGTAGCATCCATGCTAAAAGCTATGCTTTCAACACACTGTAAGGCATTATCTTACAAAGCGTTGCTGAAAAGTCAGTCTACCCATTTGTGGAAATGTATTGCACATGTACTTTGTATATAGTAAATCAGATGGATGCCATTCTGGATATGAGAGGCTCAAAACTGATCCAAAGATAAGATATCTGGTTTAACAAAATTGATATTCTACTAGAGACAAACTTTTTCAAATAGAGGCAATGTACATAATGGGTTGAGGTGACAACTAATTTATGTTTTAGCACATATTGGTATGTACTGAGTGTTATCTAGTTATACTTGATTTCAAGCCATATCTCCAGCACACTTGAGACATGTAATCTTGCTTCTCTTATAGTCTTGATAAGATGCACTTCAAAACACACGTTAAATGTACTTCTGAGTTTCTTGGAGCAGATGAATTTCTGAAAGACAGTTACACATCTGTATGATATGCAACAACTGGAGGTGTCACAGAAGCAGCCTATAACTTCTGTGATGAAATGTGTCATCAGTCACCCTCACAGGAAGGAATGATGTATACCTTGACCTCTCTTTGGTCAGTTTGGGGCTCTGAAAAGGGCTTTTGTAGCAAGATTATGAAAAAAGAAATAATAAAAGAAGCCTGTCATTTTTATAATATATTTGGATTTCAGAATTATAGCTAAGGGTTTCTGTGTCTGTAGTACCTCTGCTTCTTCAGGCTGTAATGGGGAACACAATCTATGGCTTCTCAGCACAGAGTCCAGTGTGCGGTGAATGCTTATCTATTATTAATACCAGAATTGCCCTGGCCATTCCTTTAGGAGGTAAAATAATTATTATTGACTCTGCCATTCTGGGTGAAAATCATATACTTGAACTCTTTTCATTTGACACTGAACTTCACTTCATATTATTCTTACAAAATGGGTCTTCAGGGTTTTGCTGTGGAAATATCATGAAACGGAGTTGTGAAACATACCACAGTATTTACTTTACATTTACATTCATGCTGTGGCTTTTGTGGTTCTCTTGCACTAACTTCTAGCAAGCCAAGGAAATTGAAACTGATTTCCAGAAAGAAAGAAGCCTTTCCCCATAAACCCATGTTTCACACTGGTCTTAATGTTTCATTTCTTACCACTATCTCCCCATTTTTTAAATAAATTCTCTTCTAAAACTTTCCAACTTTTACCTTGTATTTTTAAGGCTTTAAAAAATTCCCTTTTTATAGCTTGCTCTTCTTCTTAGCAATTTCACACATATATGTCATGTATTTTGGCTATTGTGTCCCACGCCTCATCTTTTTTTTCTATCAACCCCTACATCCCTACCTCTCTTTCTTCAAGTTTAATGACTATTGTGTTTAGACCCATTTAGTTTAACCTGAACCATCTGTGTGATCAATGAACTAGGACTATCCATTGGTGGCTTCTGGGGTCACCAATGGGTACACAACTTTCCCCATCACTGAGTCTATCTTTAGCAAATAGTTTAAAAGTAAGTGTTAGTGTCTTGTGAGTGCATCACGTTCTCATACCTAACTGTTGCTGGACATATTCCTGTGCAGACCCGTAGCAGGCATCTGCAGGTGCTGTAAGTTTGTGATTGAAATGAGTGTATGTCTCTCAGAAGACTGCATTTAAAACCCCTTTCCCTACCTTCCTGCTAGGACATTCTTTCTGGTCCCTTTCTGCAACATTTTCTGAGTCTTTAAGGGATGGCATGAATGTCTTGTTTATGGCTAAGCACTCATTTGTCACCTTGTGTGGGTGACCTTCAATCTCTGCATTCACCGTCATTCACTGTAATAGAGGCTTCTCTTATTAAGACTCAGAGTAACATCTGTCTCTAGGTACAAACATAAATATTTGGAAGACCAGTTGATACAATGTCAATTTAGCTATTAACAATTTTCATTCAATATCGATTTAGCCAACAACAGTTTTCATTCCCTGCTAAGGCTTATCACTTTCTAGTCCATTCATTTCTGACCAGGTTTAAAGTGCCACACACTGATTTTGTACTGTGGATCAGGCTTCAAATGCAATCAGAGAGGTATCGGTTACCCCTCTAACCGTTGTACCACTACTGCATAAGTGAGCATGTTTTTCCCTGGCAGTTTGGTATTGCCTTTTGTAGGGTTCACATCTGGGAAAGACTGTTGATGATTTTCTCCCTCAAACAGACTACATAATACCTTCAGGGACTGTGTGAACTAATGAGCATGGGAGGGCCTTCTATCAGCTACAGCTTGATTTCTCTATATGATGAAATGACACAATGTGGTATCTTTAGCAATAAGGGTTTTTCATCTTCTGGCCAGCAACCAAGGAAAGTGGTAAGAGCCTGTAATCTTTTGGGGATTCCTGATGCCTCCATTACTAAGAGCTGTTAAGGAGCTGCTATTTCACTCCTAGCACTTAATATGTGTTGCTTAATAACTCATGTTTTATGAGACCAGTTTTTTTTCTAGCCATGCCAGATTTCTCTCTCTAAATTCTTCTTAATCCTGGTGTAGAAAGTGTTAAGCAGAAAGTAGAGAGGCAGAGGAGATTGTCAGGTAGGGAGATGGTTAACAAAATGAAAGGGTATGGAAATTTCATGTGAAAACTTAGTATCTTCTCAGCTTTTATTTTTGTATTCTCTTTTAAGTATCTCCCTAGCAGGACATTGTATGTATAATACAGTTAGAAGCTATGTATATTCATATATTATTTATTTCTGTGCAAACAGTATATTTGTCATTATTTTTCTCCACACTTATAAATTGTAAAGAAATCTAGTACATATAATTTATAGGAAAATGTTCTTTCAAGGCAAATATACCCTAATTTTTGGTGTTTCCTGAGTATGTGTTAAACTGGCTTCTATGAGTTGTCCTAGTAGAACTACCAATAGTTACATTGAACTTCTTTCAGGAAATAAATTAAGTGTTTTCATTTATTGTAATATTATTAGTAGTGGTGCTTCTAAACTGGAAATTAAACTGTATGTTAATTGATTTGCTGCTTATTTTGAATCTTTATGGATATGTGTAATCAGTGTAATATACATGTATGAAATAGTCAAGGATTAAACATCAAATAGTTCAAAAATTAAGACAACAATAGTATTCTTTGTTACATTGTTTTTGGAAAATAAATTGAAAAATTCATCAGTAGTTGCCTTTTTGAGTCTCCTAATCATAGAAAACAGAAGCAAAAAGGACAAAAAAGAAAGAAAGGTATACTTTTTTGACATAAATAACATTTTTTCATAATGGTGATATGTGATCTTTATTTTTTTCATCTTATATAACCTTATATAGTTTCATTTATCATGAACAGAAATTTTAAATTTAGAAAGCAAAATCAACATATTTGCCTTTGACACTAATTTTTTAAGTTTAGATTCATAAAGTGAGAACTTGTCGCAATAGTGACTATTGCCTGCCTTTCTATCTGACCTCACTGTGAGCCAACTATATGGCCAGTGATATGTTTTCCAAGGCAGAGACACCTACCAGGCTACAAGTTTTCTTTGCATGTTGCTAACTGGGACAAATCTTACATGACCTCCATATAAAACTAGAAGTCATTGATTGCAGATTTTATGTTGACAGTCACAGGTACTATTCATGTGCCTTTTTCTTCTGATGTTCTATATTGTTAAATTACACACATATGTACTTTTAAATTTAGTACAAATCATTTTACTAAAATTTCAGGAGTTTCTTGATATGGGAGATACTATTCATTCCTCTAAGTATACCAAACAAAGCACTCTCCATACTTTATATAAATAAATTAATGTAAGAAAAGTTATTGAAATTGGTGATGTACGTTAGGTGTGGTCAATTTTAGAAAAGGATTTCAATGCTGGACAGAGACCTGTTGGTATTAGAGTAGTAGTACCAGAGGAAGGAGATTCCTAAAAGTTCTCGTTTGACCTTGGGTTTGCAATACTCATAGTACTTTTGGGTTGGTAGTCTGTTCTGGATTTGGTCTCAGAAAACAATAACGCATAAATTAAAGGGGCATTGAGACAATACAACTCAGAAATAAAGTACAAATGCAACTTTCTTGAGGACTGCAACCATTAGGAATTTTGCATATAGGAAGTGAGTATAAGGGATTCAGAAACACTAGCTGGGAAATGCAACAGGGGAAGTGGGGGGTAAGATTTTTGTGCTAGAAACTGGAAACTGAAAAGTCTCTGAAAAGTGCCTGTTTGTTTTATTAAGTAAATTTTCCTGGAAGGACTTGATGATGCTCCCGATAGAAGTTTCATCACAATGACAGAGATGAAGCTGGGGTTTCAGTGTTATCAAGGGCAAAGAGAGTCCATAATGAGATATACTATGTAGAGATTATAAGGATAAATGTGATAAAGTCAGCCAGAGGAGGGTGTCAGGATGTAAAGTGACATAAAAAAATATAGCTGCAACTTAAAGAATGTTAAATTTAGATAAAACTTGGTTAGAGTAAAGTTACAGTGAACAAGTATCAATGGTGATTTCAAGTATCCTACATGATGGTGCTAATAAGTCCCTTGATATGTTTAGAAACTGTCTTATCCCAAGACCAGGGGTTGGCAAGAGGGGTAGCAAGGAGGTCTCATCCTGACACTGAAGTCTACACTAGAGAACTAATAGTCTAAAATGGTTTATGCCTCATGTTACCTATTTTCTCAGTGAATTATTGTGTAATGCCCTTGCCAAATGCAGTCTCTAATAAAAAAAAAATAAGGGTATTTCAGACACACAGTGGATGAAAGCCTTTGGGTGAGAAAAGGAAAGTGACTAGAGATAGCAGAGGTATATTGTCAGCATCCCTTATGATTCATTAGGTGGGTATGATACTTTAATGTTTGGAGCAAAAATCTGCAAAATAGTTTTGATTTTCTGCACTGGCACTATGTAGACTGGATAAGGACAAAAGACAAAAACGCAACAATATGAATGCATGTATGGAGCTGTTCAGATGAAATCAGTCAGGCAAACAACCAAGAGAATCACCGTTTTCATAGGAAATAACTGAGGGCTGGAGCAGCAAGAAGTCTGAGGAGACAGAGAACAAATGAGGGCTGATGCTAAGTTTACCCTTTGTCTGCTGGCCACTGGCTGTGATGGACGGCCAGGAGTGCTGGCATGAGGCCACCATTGGGTTGTGCACAATCTCTGTATGGATATAGCTGTGTTGTCAGGATTTATCCTGAGCATTTATTCTGGAGACCAAATGTCCATACTATAAGAATTGATTTTTCCCCAGATATTTCATTTCTTTCAGTAGTATCTTAATCTAACAATTTAAATTGTTAACAATTGATTGATATTTGTCTAAGAATAATTTTTATATAGCTGAAAACTTCACAAAATGCCTTACTTACCATTGAATTTAAATGTTGACTTAAAAGTTCAGTTGTTAATTATGTGGCCATAAAAGTGGCTGAAAGCATTGTGTTTATTGCTGGAAATCCCAGATAAAAAGCTTGGTAGGCTAGCCTCACTATGAGAAGGAGGGAGATAAATGAATGAGTCATCCTTAGCCCATAATATTAAAATCTTTCACAACTTCTTGCAAATAAAGAGTAAATTCTGACTCAGAAACTTCTTCATCCAAAGTTTTATTGCTATGAGTCATTACTGGTGTTCTCCACCAAAAATCCAATAACTCACATTCCTACAACTTTTTTTTGTTATCAAATTACTGCTACATACAATTATTTCATGTGCACTAAATTACATTACACTTTACAGATAAAACAGATATTTATATTGTTCAGAACTATGACAAATTAATTTTCAAGTTTATATTGATAATATTATAGCTCATGAAGGTTGCCTTTTGGTAAGAGAAATATTACACAATTGTTATACTTTTTTTTTTTAGCAATAAAACATTTCATTTTTCTTTTGTAGATCCTAAGTATAAATGTAGGTAACAAAGCATTTAAAATTCAAATCCAAAGGCCTGGACAGTCCCCAAGAAATAGCTCTGTGAACTTGCTATTTTGTATTTCTATTATTTATTAATTTCACATTAAAAATTGGTCATAGAAAAATGACTAGTAAAGAGTTCATTTACAAATACAACATAAATACATGTTCATTATGTTAATGATTCAAATAGGAAAATAATAAGCCCTTTATGTCCTTACACATGCTAATACATTAAATGGGCACAATAGAAGCCTAAGTGTACAGCAATCATCAGTCACTTGACAGCTTTGAATCAGGTGTAAGTATTAAGTACTAGATAGGAATATGAGGAAACATTTAAGAAAATAGTTCATAAAGGCATACAACTATAATAGTTGCACATGATGAGGTAGATGAGTGCATTCAGCCCTACATAGATGAAAGAAGACACTGAGGTGGAAGAGTGACAGGTACCCTTCCTTAAACAAGCAAAGTCAGAGCTGAGACTGATGGCACAAAGTGTGTAGAGCCTACAGAGCAGAATGAGTTCAGTGACTGCATTAGGAAGAGGGAAAGGCCCAAGTATCTGGAAGTCATATCAAGTTTAAGAATAAGGGGAAATACAAATGTGTAGCAGTTGAAAAGCAGAGTGTAAGATTTTTGAGCTTATGTGCTTGGGTCCTCAAAGCTGAGGAGCAGGACAGGCAATGCTAATAGTACTGTGTTGTGGCTGGATTCTATTGTCATTTTGAAATGTGGATCAAAATGTAATGTAGTAGAGAGGATAGAGTGCTGTGGGATATCTTTCTGTACCCTGTGAATATGTGTTGTTCCCATTGGTTAATAAGTAAGATGCTTTGGCCCATGGCAAGGCAGCTTAGAGGTAGGCGGGAAATCCAAGGAAAGAGACAGGAAAAAGAAAGGTGGAGTCTGGGGGAGAGGCCAGCTTGCCACCGAAGAAGCAACATGCCAGCAGACTGATAAAGCCATGGAATACATAGCAAAACATAGATTAGTAGAAATGGGTTAATTTAAGATATAAGAGCTAGCTAGCAAGAGGCCTACCATAGTTTGTAAATAATATTTAGTTTCTGAGTGCTTATTTTATAAGTGACTGTGGGTTGGTGGGGCCAGGAGGGACTGGAGAACACTTTCTTTCTTTTTTCTTTTTTTTCAATTTTTTATTTTTCTATTATCAACTTGATACAGTATAAATTTTTATCCTAATTGTGAAATGTTTCATTGAGGCTTGCCCAGTAATTGAGTAAAACCAAAACTTATTATAAGCCACAGTTATCCTAGGGTCCCCCCTGCTATATAGCCTCCCTGGTTCTGTGGGTTGCAGTCTGATTGTTCTTTGCTTTATATCTAGAATCCACTTATAAGTGAATACATACCATGTTTGTCCTTCTGGGTTTGGGTTACCTACTCAGGATGATTTTTTTCTAGTTCCATCCATTTGACTGCAAATTTCATGTTGTCATTGCTTTTTCTCTGCTGTGAAGTACTCCATTGTGTATATGTACCACATTTTCTTAATCCATTCTTCAGATGACAGGCATCTAGGTTGTTTCCAGGTTCTGGCTATTACAAATAGTGCTGCTATGAACATTGTTGAGCATGTATTTTTGTGGTATGATTGAGTATTCCTTGGGTATATGCCCAAGAGTGATATGGCTGGGTCTTGAGGTAGATCAATTCCCAGTTTTCTGAGAAACCACCATACTGATATGTCCATTCTTTCCCTACACTCCCTTTCTATCCACTCCAGACACATGTGGACCAAGAATATTTCTACTCAGCTCTAGAGAGCTTAAGAGCTAAGTCTTTACAACATGGCTATAGGCTTATAAATGGTTTTATGCATGTGTCAATATGGACATGTTTTCTGTTTTCTGGTCTAGTATGTTGCAGGCCCCTTTTGGTCACAAGTATAACATGTTTTGTGATATGTCTTTCTGTAACAGATGAAAGGAAAACAATCTTCCACTTGTCTTTTTTTTTTTTTTCTGTGGTTTACTGTCTCATGAATATCTTCTAACATTTGAAGGGAAGGGTATGCCATTTAGATCAACTCAAATTTTTATGTATGTAGCTCAAAAGTGAGGAAAGTGCTTTGAGTAATTAAAGGAGTAGATATGAAGAAGACTTTGGTGGAGGAGACATAATAAATAAACGAACAATCACAAATAAACAGGACTATGAAAATTTAGCACTGATAAATTAAGGTGAAAATTAACATACAAAATCTAGTTTAACAACATGAACATTCCATTTGTAAATTTTAGCAAAAGCCATAAGGGCTCGAACCCAGATTCACACTTAAAATTGCATGATATTGTGCAATGAAAACTAAGTGTGACATATAAATAATCTTTATATTGAGACCTTTAACATAGTTCTGGGTAAAACATTATTATCTTCAAATTTTATAACCAATTTATGTCTTACCATATAAAACCTTAAGATATATTCTCATAGAATTTAAAAAATATAATTGTTTTAATTACTGAGCTCAAATACCATACCCTTTTCTTCTCAGACAATACGAAAAGGGAATTTTATCTCACTTAGTTTTCATTGCACAGTATCATGCAATTTTAAGTGTGAACTGCCTGAAATAAAAAAAGGGGTGGAACTTATTGAGGTTTACAGTAATGACTGCCTTGAAGAGGGTTTAGCTAGGCTTTGAAGAATCAGTTGCATGGAAGCCATCCAACTGAAAAACTCATTTCCCTGTTGATTATGCAGTCACTAAAAACCCATTATTGACAACTTTTCACTATAGCCTTATTTGGTGACATAAGCAATATTAAACTGTGACATAAACTTTGTCAGACTGATTCATTTATGTTTATTATTTATTTCTGGTAGATAAACTCATAAACATTAACATGTTATTCATAGTAAGGAGCTACTAAGGATATACCATATGTTTTAAAATGCTGGAATGTATGAATTTGGTGATGACTTTGTAATTATATCTTTTAAGCTACAACATAATACTGGGGTTTGTATATCACCAAATAAAAATTATTGGAAGTTTTTACAATCAAAGGTAACAATATTGTATTTAATGGTAACTCATAGGAAGAGTAGCAAAGTAATTAAGCAGATTAGGAACAGAGACGGATGTATCTCAGCAGTGCCAAGTAAGGCTTTATGAAGGATATTCCTTTTTAATAAGTTGGATGTGGCAGACCCATGAGCTTCAGAGGACAAATGATATAGTTTTGTGAACCACTAAGTTACCTAGGACATTTTAGGAAAGAATACACAACACATGGGGCATGCAGCTGGCTTCTTGGAAAAGCTTGGTGGGTTCTTGGAAGCACCAGGTAGTATGCTTCAAGTGGAGTAGGAAAGGTGGACACTTTTAGGGGCAGATAGAAGCATTCTGAAGAACACGCTTATTAAGGATGTTGTAGATATGAAATGATTTCATACATTGTTTGAAAAAAGTCCACAATAAGATTTTAAACAGAGCTGAAAAAAAATGATTACATGTACATCTTTTAAAGTAACTGTTATCTATAGAGTAGGCTGCTATGAATCTGGGATTGTGGTGCTAGGTTATGGGCAGTGTTTGTGGAAGGGATATACACAAGTGTCTAGGTTATAGTTGACCTGGTGTGGAGGAACAGCATCATCCTGAGTCTCACTCACTGGCATAACTGTATTTAGAGACAGGCTTTTGAGTTTTGAAAATTTTATATGTAGGAATGTTTTATCTACATTTATGTCTGTGTACCACATGCACAGTACCTGTGGAGGCCAGAAGAGAGCATCAGATCTCCTATAACTGAAATTAAAGATAGGTATGAGCTGCCATGAGGATGCTGTGAATAAAACCTGAGTCCTCTGTAACAGCATTCAGTGTTCGAAAGCACTGATCCATCTCTCCAACCTGCAGATCATTTGTTTTGAAAGAATAAAAAGAAGATAGGTTAATAATTTTACATGAACAGCCATGTTTTGTTGGAATTTGCAAAGGAAAAATGGAGTATAAATGAGCTGGGAGAGAAGTGATTATCTGATAGAAATGAGAGCTTTTTGTTCAGGAGGCAAAGCACAATAAGCACTTAGCTCAGGAGAAGTGGGTTTCTAGCTATACATTTTTAGCTCAGATGAGTTCATATTTAATTTTGAGCTGGTACTAGAAAAGGTCAACATGGAAAATAGCCATAGTGGTAAAAGGGGGAAGCAGTGTCCAGCAGGAGAGAGTATGTGAAATTTAAAAGAAGAGGAGCTACACGGTGGTACACATGCCTGGCAGGGAGTAAGAGTTCTGATGCATAACCTTATTTATATCCTATTCTTCTTTACAAAAGATTCTAATTTTTAACACCACATTTAGCATTCATGAATATAATTTAACCACAGAATGGTTGAGTGTACAGGTGAATCACTTAGTTAAATCATGCAACAGTAAGTCAACACATTGAATCAAGATACTGATGAAGATGAGATGCTGGTCAGCAGCTAATTAAAATGCTCCAGAGGATCACAGTAATCATAAGTTGAAACTTTGGAAAAGAAAGATGGAAAATAAATATCATCCTGTATGTATTTGAGAATTCTTGGGACTTCTGTGACAGTCTAGAAAATGCCATCTACTTTGTGTTCATTACCTAAGGTGATATTATAAAGCACAGTAGGTAGCTATTGAATTTCTTAAGGAATCTCATTGCTTATACAAAATTTAATACAAATAATTTTACAGGATCTTAAACAATCTGATAAAAGTTCCTATATTTCATAAAGTCAGCCTGAAATCAAGTGGAACCTCACATATTTAAAGGAATCATCCACAAAATTCAATCAAATAAGAAGTGTAACATGATTGATAAGGAAGCTCATGATTACTCTTTCTGGAACTGACCTATAATCATGTTCTTTCTGTTATTAACAGGTGATATTTGATATTATAATATATGTTTTCTGTGTTCTTGAGGTTATATAAAGAACTGAACAATACACTAAGTGTTTGCAACACTAGTAAGATTCGGGTTTTTATGAGATAAAATGGACGTCTAAATTTTTTCTAAATTTTGCTAGTAAAAATATTTCTACAGTTGACCCATCTCCTTCACCTCCATGATTCCTGTTGTTTGCTTTCTCCCCTCTTCCTCTCATTTCCCCTCTTCTGCCCTCCCCATTTTTCTCCTCTCTTCCTTTTTCCTTTCCCTCCCTCTCCCCCTCCCTCTCTTCCTTCCTTCAATCATTCCTTTATTTGTTCCTTCCTTCTTTTCTCTTTCTTTGTTGAAACCATCCCTTAGCATGTTTCAGCCTGGCTTCAAGCTCCCAATTGGAATGCTGGGATTGCAGATGTTCACCACCACATTCCTCTGATAAAGGCTTGATTATTAAGAATAGAAGACAATGATGACCAGATTGATAATCTGGATTCTCTATGAATTGTAACAGTAATTATCAATACAATATAGTAATTGGTAATTCCTGTACTATATGGAACCTTTAAAAAGTCTACAAATAATCACAGTTTTATGGTATACAAAAGCTTCATCCCCAACACATGGGTTAGCTTAAGAGTCTTAATCCCTCAATTGCTTCTGAGCAATAACATAATCTTTTCTTTCTTTCTTTCTTTCTTTCTTTCTTTCTTTCTTTCTTTCTTTCTTTCTTTCTTTCTTTCTGTCTCTCTTTTTTTTTGTACCTGTCCTGGATCTCCCTCTGTAAACCAGGCTGCCCTTGTACTCAGAGATCTGCCTGGCTCTGTCTCCTAAGTGCTAGGATTAAAGGCTTACACCACTACTGCCCGACAATATAATCTTTTTGACTGAAAAAAAAATACAAGAACATGTTATATTTGCCTCTAGTGCTTCAAACAAAAATGTCCATTTACTCCAGAGTTATAGCAATACAAAGACCACCTTTCACAACCTGCTGATTAGTGATGACCTAAAAGTTTTGGTTGTTTGTTTGTTTTGCACCAAGCAAAGCTAATAACAATTATATATTTACTAGGAATTAGAGGATGTAATGAGGATGTAATGAATGAAACTTAAACATAGCATCCATAATAAACTAACTGTATTCAAATGATAAAATCAAGTCTTAAATAGTTATTACATATTTTATAGTTAAATATTCAGTTATACTCAATCAGCAGAGTCTTTCAAGTTATTATATTCACAGTTGAATTCTCATGACTACTGAGCTGTGCTGGATAGTTTAGTGTCAATTTGACACAAGCTAGAGTCTTTTAGAAGAAAATGCCCCAGCTAGATTTTACTGTAAGAAAACCTGTGGTGCATTTTCTTGATTGATGATTGATGTGGGAGGGACCAGCTCATTGTAGGTGGAACCACCCCTGGGCTGGTTCTCCTGGGTGTTATAAGAAGGTAGGCTGAGCAATCCATGGGGGGGGGTGCAATCAGTAAGCAGCACTCTACAATGACTTCTGCACCAGTTCCTGCCTTCATGTTTCTGCCCTGCTTGAGTTCCTGCCTGACTTCCTTTGATGATGGACTGCAATGTTGAATGTAAGTGAAATAAGCACTTTCCACCCCAAGTAACTTTTGGTCACAGTGTTTTATCACAGTAATAGAAACTACAACTAAGACACTAGCAAAATAAAGCATTCCTCATTAGCTAGTTAAAATATACTGTTATGCAGAAAAACAAGCAAGATAAGTTCTTCACCACGAATATGGCTGTTAAAGTGGACACAGTAAGTTCAAAAGAAACGACCTTTGCAGTCCTTCTATTATTTTTAGTGTGGGGACAGCACACTAAAATTATAGATAAATCTGCTTAATTCGTAAGACTTCCAAAAGTGTCAAACACTAGAACGAAGCATAGTTATGTTAAAAAAAAATAGCTAGAGAGTGAAATCACAAGATAAAGCCTGAACTTATCTTCTATTCTTTCACTGGAACTTTTATTTTTACTGTGTTTCACAAATCAACATTTTCTCCCAAGGCTATTCCAGAACAGTCTTTCAGAAAACACAAAGATCTGTGGTGTAGGATGTTTTCATCCTCCACAACCTTTGCTTCAAATATCTGTGGGGCTTATTCTCTGTACTCAGCTGCCTACTTTCCCCAAAGAATGAGCAAGCATGGCTGGAAGCAAACTAGACTGCTATGATTATATTGCCTACTTCAAATCCTGGCTGCATCAGATCCAGCTGTGTGATTTAAGAGAAATTAATTAACTCCTCTATACTTTCCTTCATAATTACAAAGTGGGACTAATGTTACATGGCTTACACAGTTGTTACAAGTATCCATGTGTGTAATGTATCAAATGATTTTTTAACTATACACTCTATCAGATGTTGTTTCACCTGATGTTATAAAGGTCAGAAGTGCAGTGTTCTATCTACCTGCTACTTATGTGCTTTTTATATCTTCCTTGGCCTGTGTAATGTGACCTAACTCCATCCAGTTTTATCCTTTAGCTTTTAAATTCAACACTTGTTCAGCAGTTGGGCTTTTATTACATATAGTATGGTGACTACTTCATGATCTAAACGTATAGTTCTGAATTTCTAAGAACTTGGACCTGATACATCTCTTGCCTGGAGTTTCTTAATACATTTGGTCCACTTTTTATATTCAAAACTAATGATAATTACCGAGTATTTATTATTGCCATTGGAGCTTTCCCTGAGCACCTGGAATGAAATATTTAGAGCAAGTCAAACGCCAAGCACTTTGTGTGCAGAGGCTGAGAACTCAGTTCTCAGAGAATGTTCTGGATGAGCTGAAGCAAGATGGGAATGATATTGGGCAAGGTGTGCCTAGTTGAAGGATGTGAAGAAACAGTGTCACTTTCTCGCACACAGCTGATAACAGCAGAGGATTATGGAGGACCATCTAATGTGAAAGTAGTAAACAGCTAGGAATAATTAAAGTGGAATTCTTCAAACACTTATCCTCACATAGTCAAACACACACCCCTGTAGCTTTGATCTGGAAGTTCCAACCCCCATTGAGACTTCGGCAACTGTCACGCCTACAAGGCGGGGCCAAGGGAGGCACCTGGGGACCCCGTGTGCGCTCTCTCCGTTCTGGGACCCTGGATGGTGGAGGTGGATCAAGCAGAGCTCCAGAGAACACCGCTGGACTGTGATACACCTTCCCCAGACCCTGCGACCTACCTATCCCTTAATTTGTAAGTTACACCATTAAATAAATCTCCTTTTAACTACGTGGAGTGACCTTAATATTTACACCAATACACCCCTGCACACAAACACACACATAAATACAGCAAGAAATGTTTGGGAATGTGTGATACAGGTAATTCAGTTTGGGTAGCTCACTAGTGGAAGCAATTCTTTTCACAAAGAAGATACAGCTACAGAGAACACACAAACACATCTCTTGTCTTATTGGCTGGCATAACACTCAACTCAAGCTCAGGATACTCTGTGAAATGTGGTGGGTAGTTGCTGCCCATGATTCTTCATACTGGCTATATTCTGAGGGAGACCTATGCTTATGGAGCTGAGGGAATTTCTCTGCCTTTAATTTCCATATAAATTCTATATATATGCATAGAGCATATGGAATTTGGAAGTTATCTGACATGAAAAACTGATGATTTATCCAGGGACCTGTAAATTTTAAGATGGAGAATTTTAAGATAGCATAAAATTTTTTTTAACCTATGGTATTTGAATTTACTGACTTTGTGTCTTTCTCCTTTCATCTTATCTGCTGTATCAGTTAACTTTTCTACTGCTATGATAAGGTTCCATGACATAGCCAACATATAAAGGAGACCATTTATTTGGGGCTTCCATTTTCAGAGTGTTAGAGTCTACGATCTTTATGGTGGGGACTATGGGAGGAGGTAGGTAGGCATGGCATTGGAGAAGTATGTGAGATCTCATGTCTTGATCTGCAAGTTGGAGATAAAAAAACAAGCTAACTGGGAATGTTGTGAGTCTTTTGAAACCTCAATGCCCACTCTCAGTGGCACACCTTTTCTGATAAGCCACACCTCCTAATCCTTCCCAAATGGTTCCACCAACTGTGGGCCAAATATTTCAAAAAAAAAAAAAATGAGCCTATTTAGGGCATTCTCATTCTAAACACTATACCTACCAAGAACTCAGTTAATAATGAATTACTTACTAATGGACTTAAATTCAGTCTTTTATGTATTTGACCTATTATTATCTTAATGTCTTACTAAATTATTTAATTCTGCCTATGCTAACTGATGCTCCAAACAACATACTTCATTCTTATATTTGATTATGGGATCCTATAATGTTCTATAACACATTATGTTGGTGAATTTGTTTCATGTCATATCACAGATATTTTCATGAGTTTATGAATAAATGAACAAACTGGGGGAACAGTGACATGACAATGAAAATGTTGGTTATAAACTGCACCTAAATTTAATGAATTGCAGATAAATCATAGTACCCTTATTGATGACAATAGTATTCTTTTTATTGTTAAATACCCTTTTTAATGTCCCTTCTAGAATGTCACTTAGAAAGATAAGCAAAGGAAGCTAATGAAGTGAATGGTCACCAAAATTATTATCTGTAATATAACTGTATGATGCACAATCTAATTTTCCATAAAATATAAATAAGAGATTAAATAAGGAGACAAATTTAAGAAAAAGTTTTTCATAGTCTATAAAAAGACAACAAGGGGAATAATTAGAACAACTTGTCTTGGTTTCAATTGTTGAATCTAATTAAATTCATATAATTAACCCAACAAAAGTATAAAGTCTGTATCATATAGAATTTAGATTTCAGATATATTATTATCTTAATGAATGCAAGTTTTGTTTGTTTTCTGCTCTAGCTGGAATATAGGAAATATCTCCAAGGCTTATCAGAAATCAAGCAATGCTAGAAAATCTTCTAGCTTTGTGCTTTCTTAGAGATTACAATTTTCTCTTTATCTTACATATTTCATTAATAACAGTTACAGAATAAAAATGGGCATTGTGAATAACATTTATTTTCCAATTTTTAAGCAATTTGTTGGAGGTTTTGTTAGAACATTCCTTTAATTCTTGTTAACCTGTTTTCTCTTCATTCTCTTAACTTTCGATATGACCTTTGATAACCACGCTTAGGACAGTTAACAAATTTTATCAAGTGGAACAAAGGAGATAAACACAAAAATAATCTCTTTTCTTTTAGACTCCTGACACAGCATCATATTATTTACCACTAGATCCAAATCGTGTAATAATATTATAATAATTTTTTGATAGTGAACATTTGCTTTGTATACTATATATCTATCACTTTTCTTTCTGACAATAATTCTTGAATAAATAAGGATAGTTTAGGGGACCAGCCCCAACTTTTTCTTCCAGGCTACTCTTGAGGAGGGAAAAGTGAGAAATATTTAGATAGAAATACAGAGGAGAGAGACAGAAATATAGATAGCCTTGGGAGGGCCTGCATTAAAACACACCAGCCCTTTCTGTCCCTTCTAAAGGGCTTTTAAAGGAATGCCAAGGGGTGTGGCAAAATACCTCCCTCTAGCACAGCCAAGTGTAGACCATCCCAAACACCTGCTGACCATGCAGGAGGTCAAGCCATCCCCTGATGCAACCCTGCTGTGTAAAGCAAGCTCAGATCTCAGTAGGAAACCTCTGTGGGCTCCCACAGGCTAGTTAACATTTGTCATATTTCACAGTTAAGTTCTATGAATTTCAGAAATATTATATGATGCAAATACCCACATTTCTTGCTTTTTGTAAAATTCCTTTTACTATACAGCATCTCTAATGTTCAAAATAAAACAGCATCTCAATTAATCTTACCAGCATTTAATTTATGTCTTTTATTTATGAGTGACTGGTGAGTATTTAAAAACAGTTACTAGAAAAAACAAGCAAGAATGAAACAAAAATGGAAGCTTTTGTGGAACTTTGATTAAGCCCAGACATAGCTGTCCTATGAGTGCCATGGCTAATAGGCAAATCATACATTCTGCTATTAGTTTCATAACAGCCAAATTCAAGAGAGAAATCTATGGTGTTATCAAATTCAGGTCCTCTTAAATTAATCACAACAAGTCATTCATTGATATCAAATCTTATTCTTCGTAGTTGTGTCTGACTATCAGTGTTCTTAATGGATGGCTTAAACAACTCTGAAGGATGGCATATATTCTCAACACCATTGTTTCAGGAGATTCTACAATAAGCTTCATTGGCTTTTTTGTAACTTCAGATGGTTTCAACACCAGTCATCATAGCAAAAGTAAACTTTATAGTATTTTAGAGTGAAATAAAACTGACTGTATCAAGGATTATGGGTGGATATATAAGAGATTTGTGGTAGCTTTCTTTTTTTGCAATATTTGTCTCTGCTAAAGGATCAGAAGATGTTAGCTAACAAGGTTTTCAAAGTCATACTGACTGCTTTATGCCTATAGTAAACTCAAATGTCACCTAAAAACCAGATCCGCTCAACTTCAAGGACAATCAAAATGGAGGGATAGTTGAGATATTCTTGAGTGAATCTTAGAAAATCTACAAAGAACAAAAGTTAATATAAGGACGCTCCAAGTCTTAGAGAGGAAACAAATAAAATACAAGTAGAGCAATTTGTTATTATTCAGTTTTTACATGTAATGGCTTTTCATCTTTAATAACTTCAACATATTTGAAAAAAAGACCATCAAATCAAATAACACTTGCCATAATTATTGATATTTGTCTGCAAATGGACTTAGGTTTACATAGTCAGATGTATTTGTCTGTAGTCAGCTATGGTTTCTCTTGGATATTTGAGAAACTGCTACAATTTGAGCATCCTTCAGATACACGAGGAGTATAAAATTTCGATTTGGAAATTGTGGATTATGGATGCTACAATGGTAAAGTCTTGATAACTATTACAAAATAATAATTATAAATTATTCCAACATTTGAAACTCTTCAAGTCCCAGACATTTCACATATGTAATACTCAATATATTAATTATGTTAAATGCTTATACTACTGTAGAAATTTAAAACAGCAACAAGTATAAATTATGTTCTGTTTTTGGAGGGGAATGAAATTCAGTAGTGTTAGCATTATTTCTTTAAATATATGACTACGGAGAAATATTCATATCCAAGTTAATTATATCTTTAACACCACAGTATATTTTCTGCTCTATGAGTACAAAGATTCGGCCTCACCCTCTTTATTTTTGCTGAGCCCTGTATGATTTAAAACTTGCCTACCATTTTCTTATTATATCCTTTTATGAGTGATAGTGCTAGGCATCATCATTTAGAACTATGTTCCAAATATACTTGGGAAAATTTTACAAACTTCCCTTATTAGGTACAGAAGTTATTTCCATCTAATCTAACACTGAACCTGAAGCACAATCCAATAAGATGGTAGAGATATGCAAGGAAGGTAGATGCACCTTCTTTAGATTGAGCTGCAGGTCTCATGCAAGCTATAGTATGTGGACTAGGGCTGTATCAGTTCCTCTTCCAAATCTATTGAGAAATATCCAAGAAGCTGGACCATCTGTAGATTAGAAGCAACCACAGGACAAAGCCAAGAATCACAAAATCCAAAGACTTGCCGTGGATACAAAGGTGTTTGACATGTGGCAGAAAACGCTTTCACTGTTTTCTCCACATATTGGCAGAGGCTCAGCTTAGACTTGCCTTAAATGACCAGGGCTATCTCAGAGAAGAGAATTAAGAATCATGATGAAGTTGTAAAGAAGATAACTTCAGTCACTGTGCATAAAACGCTTATGGTTGTCTCAAAAGTTGATGACCTTGAGAAACAAGTTCTCAATCAAAGGAAGCATGAGGACATAGGATATATTTGTCCAAATTTATGCTAATATAGACATAATTTCTAAATGTGGACCTTACCTAAATTCAGAGAAGCATGATGTATCAGTGAGTTAAAAGATTACTGGAAGACTGAGACATGGAAATAAAACTATCTTCTTTCTCAAAATGAAATTATAATCAAATAGTTTTTTAAGAATTTCAAATTTGTGCACAGCTTATATGCATCAGAGTTTACAGTATTTATTAAATGGCATTTAAACTCAAATTCCATTCACTGTTTTTGTTTGGTAAAGATTTGTTTAACTGATATGAGTACCATTTGCTATTCTAATTCATATGCACAGTCTTGAGCAGTTGTAACACACTAGATGATAGTTTTTGCATAATAACCTATCATGTAGGATCTCTGTGTATTTATTATGGATGAATTTCATATTCAAGAGTATTGTCTTCAGTTACTTACTATAGAAAACATTACATATGGGTAATATATTGGGCCATTAAGTATTTTATACTATTTATTGTTTGTATAGAATATAATGAGAAAATTGGCATAACTATAGCTTTATATTTTAACAGTTTTTAAACTATGCATCCAAATACATAGATTTTTACAAATGATTAAAGTCAAGAGTCGAACTTAATTCATGACTTTTTTTTTAACTTCACACAAGCTAGGGATCCATCAGACAGGATTTTTGGTAAACATATAGGACATTTTCCTGATTAATGGTTGATGTGGGAGGTCCAGCCCGCTGAAGGCAGTGCCATCCATGGGCACATATTTTGGGGTGGTATAAAAAAGCATATTGAGCAGGGCATGGAGAGCAAGCCAGTAAACAATGTTCCTCTACAGTCTCTGTTTTACATCCTGCTTCTAGTTTCGTGTCTCGAGTTCCTGTCTTTTCTTCTCTCCATGATGGACCTTAAGGCAAATAAACCATTTTTCTCCCAGTTGCTTTTAGTCAAGACCTTTGTCATAGAAATAAAAAAAATCTAGGAAAGAAATGAGTACAAGAGGGTAAACTATTGATGTGACATTGCTGAGTATGTGGTTGAGGGAAAATTGTGGAACTTTAGGCAGCAAAGTTATTGGTATTTTTTCAGAGCTTGGAAGAGAATATTGAGAATAATGCATACCATAGAAGCCTGGCTTGTGAAGTTTCAAAGGAAAGTTTAAGAGTTTTTCAAAGTCTGTCAGTGTAACATGCTTTCCTTGGGTCAACAAAAAGTTCCTAAATCATGACACAGACATTTGTTATTAGTTACAGATGCTAGGCCTTATCTTAGCTCTTGTTTTAATCTGTTTCTCTTTACCTATGTTCTGCCTCAGGGCTTTTTAAACTTTCTTTCATTCTATATATCTTACTTTCCTGTTTCCTCTGTGTCTGTCTGTCTGGCAGCTGCCTAGCTTCTGCCCCTGTGTCTCCCTCTCTTTCTTACTTGTTCTCTCTTATCTAGTTCTCTGAGCCTAGATTTCTCCTCCTACTTATGGTTTCTGCCCAGCAGCTTTGCCTATCCCTCTACAGTCTAGCTAATGGCTCTTTAGCTTTTTATTAGACAAATCAGGTGCCTTTGGCAGGCAGGGTGAAATAGCAATATATCGTTACGTAATTAAACAAATGCACCATAAACAAATGTAACAAACCTTTACATAAAGTAATATTCCACAACATCCTCCCCTTTTGTCTAAATAAAAAGAAAAGTTTTTAGCTTTAACATAGTAAGACTATATACAATAAGAACAATTATCAAGTAAAAAATTATATTTACTATATCCAGCCCATCTATGTTTGGCAAATACACAGAAAATACTCCATTATTTATCCTATCTTGGTGAATCCACAGTTTTGTACCTGATTTACCTTCTATCATAACTAAGGAAAACTGTAACTAGAACTCTCTATCTTCAGCTCCATCAAAGACCCCAGAAGGATATAGTATTACCTGAGTAAACAGAAAGTGCAGTACAACCAACTTCCAAAACTATAAAAACAACAGAGACATCTTGCTGCCTGTACTGTTACCCAAGGTTCCTCTGAAATGTTGCAGTATCCATCTTCAGTCTGTAGGCCTAGAATATCTTTTCTATGAAGCAGGAATTTTGAAGGACTGTCACTCCTTGTCTTGGTAAGTTTCAGTAGTCTTTTTCCTTTATGCCCTGCTTATACAGTTTGTACAGCATACTATCAGCAGTCAAGGCCAGAGCCTGGCCAAAAACTGCAATTAACTAAGAGGGGAGTGTATCTAACCAGGACCTGCATCTAACTGGTCCAGTTCTAGGAAGCTGGTACCCTACACCGTGCCAGGGGTTTATACAAAGTCTGCTCCTTCTACTGGGTATGTCTGTATGGCAGAGACTCTTAAAGAAGCATTATCCTTTTTCTTTTTTTCCAGCTTTCTCAGGCCCTACATGGATATTCAAGCACAATATTAGAATGCCAAATGTAGCAGGTTTTCTTTGGGGCCACCAATTAACTCCCAAATCATTACACAGAGACTTAATATTATTTATGAATGCTTGGCCCTGTCTTACACTTGTTTCGCTAGCTTTTATAACATAATTTAACTCATTACTCTTCATCTACACTTTTCCTCAGGGCTTTTAACCTTTCTTTCATTCTATATGTCTTATTCCATGACTGATTGCCTGGTAGATGCCTGGCTTCTGGCCCCAGGCATCTCCCTCCCTTTCTCACTTGTTCTTTCTTATCTCATTCTCTGAGCCTAGATTTCTTCTCCCACTTATTCTCTCTGCCCACTAGCCCCACCTATCCTTCTCCTGCCTAGCTATTGGACATTCAGCTTTTTATTAGACCAATCAGGTGCCTTAGGCAGGCAAAATGAAACAGCAGCATGGCTTTACATAATTAAATAGATGCAGCATAAGTAAATGTAACACATCTTTGCCTAGTTAAACAAGTGCAGCATAATAAACAAGTGTAACACAACTCTATGAAATTAAAGTAATATTCTTCAACATAAACGAATGTAACACATTTTTACATAGTTAAACTAACATTCCATAATGTGTCATGGATGCTCATATGATATTTTGAAATGAGAATATGTGGTTCTGGTCATCTGGGAATGAAGAATCAAATGTGATTAATAAGATACCAAATTAATTGGAAGAACCAGAATACAAAAGTCTGCTGTGAAATAGTGTCTCCCAATAAAGACTGCATAAACAAGACATGAAAAATTGCCATCTCAGATAGCCTGCTAATGTGGATATAGAGATACATATATGTGTGTGTAACAATAGTAATAAAAAAAAAGACTCCATGAATTTGACAGTGGGGATCATGCATAGGGATAAGAAGGAAGGTACTTGTGAAGGGTTAGAAGGAGAAAAAGGAAGGGAGAAAGTGATGTAAATCAATTTTAATTAAAAAAGAAAGGAAGTGAACCATTTGCTCTACTGGGACAACTGATGCTGGTAACTGATCCTGGGTTGAGAAATTAGCCATAATTAAGAGACCAGCATCAGTGAGATGGAATCTTCTTGCAATATTTTCTAAGGTCTCCTGAACTTAGTAATGTGTAAGCATCTCCCAAGTGTTATTGGTTTTGGTAGAATGTAAGCTTCAGGACTGAAGGTGTCATGGAGAACAGCTGAGGATTGACACCGTGTGGCAGTGATAGAGTCTGATACTTCCGCTCGAGGTTCAGTAGAAACTATAGCATATTTGTAATTCCCAAACTGTGGGATGACCAACAAGTATAGAGGCAGGTCTGGAATAGAGCCAGCTTGAGCCTGCCAGACAAGCTGTTTGCACTATGTGTGACAGAGCAGAGGGATTAGGACTGGCCAGGCCCTCGGTAGCCCAGAAGATCATGAGTCCAGATACTGGACACTAAGTTAATTATACTCTTGGGGTTTGGTTTTACTTTTATTTGACTGTGACTATTCCCTGGTTCTTCCTCCTGGAGTATGAAAATATGTAATTTTTTTTTTCATTTTACTGGAGCCCTCAGCTGAGAGGCTTTGGACTTCCTAAGAGACTTTGAATATTTATAGATACTTTGGACTTTTAAGTGTTGATATTTTAAAAGATTGTGGGACTTTTAAAATTTAGAGTTTTATATTGTAATATTAATATTAGCATGAGATCTTGGAGGCAAGAAAGAAGTTTATGATTTAATGATGATGCATTTGTGTGTCAAAATGACATGGGAACAATTGTACTAGCTATTTGATAAACAACATAAGATAGAGTCATCTAGGGAGATGTAATGGCAACTGTTGTGTAGTCAGAAGGGTTTTCTGTTCTCACCCAGCCTCACGGTACTGCAGCCACTTATAAAATAATCACTCAGAGGCTTATATTAATTATAACTGCTCAGCCATGAGATCAGACTTATTACTGACTACCTCTTACACTTAAATTGTCCCATAATTCTTATCTATGTTTAGCCACGTGGCTTGGTAATTTCTCTCAGTTCTGCCTTCACATCTTGCTTCCTCTGTGTCTGGCTGGTGACTCCTGACTCTGTCGTTCATCTTCCCGCCATTCTCCTAGTCTGTTTGCCTCACCTATACTTTTGGCCTGGCTATTGGCCAATCAGCATTTTATTAAACCAGTGTACAAGAGCATTATCCCACAGCACTGTTGCCATCAGATTGTCCTGTATACAATTCTAAGGTACATTTTCTTGGTTAATGATTGATGTGGGAGGACCCAAGCTACTCTTGCTACTTCTATCTCTGGGCAGCTTCTTCTATGTTGTATAGAAACAAATAAAAAAAATTAAAAAAAAAAAAACAGGCTGAGACAGCCATGGAAAGCAAGCCAATAAGTAGTACTTCTTGATAGCCTCTGCTTCAGTTCCTGTCTTCAGGAACCAGTATGAGTTCCTGCCGTGGATTCCCTTAATGAGAAACTATATATCACACGTGGCCATATATGTACTTTCTTCCCAAGTTTTCTCTTGATCATGGTCTTTATCTCATAAACAGACAGCAAATGAAGACATTTTATAATTCATATACCTACAAATGATGCCAATCTTTTCATAAGAAAAGTATATGAACTTTATAGATTATAAAGTTATATTTTAAGTGAGGCAATTAGATACTTTAATAAAATGAAATTTAATAAATATTTTATAAAAATGCTAGTGTACTATGTTTCTTCAACATTATCCAGTAGCTAACTCTTCACTGCTGAATGATTTTAATAAAGGCTGGTATATCACTCAAAGAATCCTTAAGTTATTATTAGCAAATGTTCAATTAATTTTTAACACAAAAAGCTTTTGCATTGCTGATTCTTGATTTTTAATATTTTATTTTTTGATGAACCATAAGCATTTCCTCATTAAATCAATACACAAAATGTGTTAAAACATACTGAAGAAGTCTGTTTTATTCCACTCTGCATATTATTCCTACATGTCATGTTGTCTTGGGAAAATTGAGGCTTCATTAATTTGAATTGCTTGTGCTCAAGGCAAATCAGCACCTTTACTTTTATAAGAACCAAAACAACTCAGATGTGTTATTGCTTCTTAAGAAGCCATGAACCTGAATATTTATTTCAAGACCCTTCATCCTTTCAACTTTCCTTAGTACTATGTGTTTATTTGTCAAATGCTTTGAAACTAACTTTACAATTTGATTCGTTTGATATTTTTTTGAGTTCACAGTGAAACAGCATATAAATGACATTATCAGTGCCAAGTAGCAGAACTCCAACTAATCTCAGTATGAATTCCAAGCTCACCCTCTATGGTCTCGTGTTTTTGTAGTCTTTCCATTGTTGAGTGGCTTTAGTCCAGTTATACCTTGTATATTGGTTTGATTCCCAGGAAGTTTAATACATGACTACTAAGTCTTTAGGCCCTTACTCTGACACACCTTGAGTGGGATGGAGGAACACTTGAGGGCACTGTATAGAATACCTATTTCTCTATGAATGCCTACATTACAGGTTCTTAAGTAATGCTTAATAGATACTGAAGTAGTCAGAAACTTAGTTTTCACCCATCCATCTATTTTTATCATATTCTTTTAAAAGTTCCAGCATAAAAATCTGAAAATGTTTTGGTTTTAAAGTACCCCTCTGATTTAAAATGTATTACCTTACTTAGAATCATAAAGTTCTATGTTATTTAATTTTTTTCTTATTTTTTTTATTTTACATAACAATCAAAACTCTCCCCACCCCTCCTCATCATTTAATTTTTAAAATAAGTCACTTTTGAAAGCTGAAGAGATCACTCATTATTTAAGAGTGTGTTCTGCTCTTGTAGAGGACCTGAGTTCCATACTAGCATACATATAAGAGGCCTCAAAATTGCCTATAACTCTAGCTCCAGGTGGTATGAAGCCCTCTTCTGACACTGGAGGGTACCTGCACTCACATGTACACACATCCATACACATGTAATAAAACAATAAAACCTTTAAAATGAATTTTACAAATGTGATATTATATTTGATATTATAGAGCAACTGTAAATAAAAAGCATGAATATTAATATCAAGAGTTCATAAAAATAACATCACAAAAATAATCTAGTTTACATTATAATTTACATATTATAGCAGACCTTTAAAAATAGATTTGCTCTGTTAATGTGGTTTCTTTCTACTACTAACAAAAGCAAATCCAGTGAAATAAATGGTAAAGATTCTATAAATGACGGAAGAAAATAAAATCATTAATAGAAACAGTAGCAACATCGCCCATGGCACACTGTTGGCAGGCCATCTTTTGTGCACCTGTGTGTGTGTGTGTGTGTGTGTGTGTGTGTGTGTGTGTGTGTGAAGATCAACTGAAGGGCGTCAAGTGCTCTTGTGAGTCACACTAGAGTACCTTTATACTTTCAAATCAAGTAGGAGTTCCACACAGCCCAATTTTTTTTTTTTTTGCTTTATAAGTAGCTAGCTCTCTGTCCACTCAACTTTTGTTTTAGTCTATTGGGGATGTTATTTTAAATGTCATTTCCTGAATAGCTTATGAATAATAGAAACTTATTACTGTTCTAGAGCCTGGAAAGTCCAAGATCTAGGTACTCACAGATTTACCATCTGTTAACGGTCTGAATTCTGGTCATGGGTATATCCTTCTTCCTATATCCTTCCATGGAGGAGTAATCTGATTCACTAGGCTTCTTTCAAAGGGCACCAATCCCTTATGTTATCCTGCAATCTAATGTTATATTCACTTCCCAAAGCCTCCCCAATGATCTCACCTCTGTGGTTAGGGCTTGAGTAGAAGAGCTGAGGAATGCAGAGGCATAAACATTCAGACCACTGCAGTTGTTGAAAACAACCCAAAAATAAGAAATTTCTCATGTAAGTCCGTAAGGATGTTATGGGTGATTGCTTTAGAACATGTTACTAGAAATTGATTAAGTTAAGGAAGATTGAATTTTTAAGTTTTGCATTACAAAATGGGAACTTGCTTTCTATGGCTTACCTAGATGCTGGCCAGGTATACCAACAACCAGTTCTCAAACTTTTAAATATTGTTGGTAATCCATTTTAGAATTGCAAAATAGTTGAAAATAATGCTTCAGTATTTCTTGGTTTTGTGTAGAATACAAATCAGTGGATTAATTGGAATTAATATAGTTGAAAATGTTTTAAGTCTGTGGGAAATTCACTTGCATGTCTTTTGCAAATAATATTTAGCTGCACTTTTCACTTCTTTTCAGTGGAAAATTTAAGATTTTTGTACGAGTATATATAAGCTCTTTATATGATAATAACCATTTGTCTGTCATAACTGTAACACTTCATATTTATGCCGGAGGATTATGTTGCAATTTTTAGGTGTATTATGGTCAAATCTCTCTCCTTGTTGATGTATGTAGCGTAAGCTGTATTCCTGTTCATCTCACCCTTGTCATGTGTTGTTAGAAACTTCACTAACTCTTTCCTCTTACTGTATTTAACTTTATGTCGCAATGTCAGGACTGCAAAAGATTGTCTGACTACTTTAGTCAGTAAGAAGCCTTCTCTATGTGGGAAAGCATCTTTAACAAAGCAGTTGGATAAACCCTCATTTTGAGTCTTAGCAAACACAATTATGTTGAAAAAATAGAATTTTGGCTGAAAGTGAGAGCAGGTAAAACATAACTCATTACATTCAGAGTTTCTAACAACCCATTGTTGGATATCTAATTCATTACATATGGAAATTCAGTGTTGTTTTCAACTTGACTCACCTAGGAGACTAATTTTTAGAAGCAAAATTTAAGTTCTTTTCATGAGAGAAAGTAAAGCAGGTTCATAGAAACTTTAAAAATATAAGACTTAATCACAGTTAGTGCCAGATGGTTGTAATGACTCCTTGTTATTTAATATTTTATCGTGCCTACAAATAATGGCTGCAGACTTTATAATTACAGAAAGAATGGTGTATTTCCGGCTGGAGAATACTGGAAGTCATTAAGTATGACCCTCTGATACTTTCAGCCCTTCCAAAGGCTTACTTAGAAGCAGAAAAAGAAACAGAAAATGATATGACTTTAGAGGGACAGAGGAACACAATTCAATGAACAGTGAAAATCAATGAAGGCAAAAATGGCTGGTTCTCACCTCATTCATTTTCAGAGACAGGCCAGTTCTACTTCATTGATTTTTCAGTGCCCATCGAGTTGTGTTGTTTCTCTTTAGATTTGCCCCCTTTGCTCATTTCACATCCATTTTTTTCTGTTTTATTTCGTACTGTGTTTGTTTTCAGATAGGAATTTTAGCTCAGTGAGGTTATTTTGCTTTCTTGATTTTTTTCTTCTTAGATAGAATATTTCCCTTTTAATAAATTTTGGACTGCTTTTTGAAGAATGTAATATAAGTCTGACATTATTTACTGTCACTTGTGAAACAGATTTTATACATGATATATTAGTATAAAATTGAAAATGAAAAACTAAATTATATCAAAATTTCAGTATAATAATGTGTTCATATAGGGCAAATATATTTTCATTATATCCATACAGAAAGAAATATGATTTAATGAATGTATAATCAGCACTACCAATAACTATTTTTAATTGCCAACTTTATACAGTCTAGAGTCAACAGAAATGAGAGTCTGAATTCATGATGTTGTTCTGACTGTTGATTGGTAGACTTGAAATATATTTTAACAAATATATGAATGAATACATTGCACAGTTGTTGTCTCACCATTAACTTATGACTCTTACTGACAATTCATAGTTCTGTGCTAAGGAAAATATTGATGTCAAATTCAGATACAGACTAATATTTTCACAGAAGGATCAATTGAACAGCTTAAGAATTTGTCTTAATTTGAATCTTGAAAAATTGGGTTTGGTGGGCCCTACAAGACAATTGAGTGGTATTCAAATGTTTTGATAGTTGAAATGAAGCATTTAATTATAAACTTGATATTAGATCTCTTGTTTTTCTTTTTCAGCTGCATTCCATGTTTCCTATGTCTGTGAAACTTTTGCTAGTTGATGAATCTCTGTTGTACTAGTTGTTCTTTGATCTACTTGGTACATGCTAGAATCACCTGGAGACATGGTTCCTTGGATTGCACTGTGGGCAAGCCTATCACCCATTTTCTTGATTAATGATAGCTATGGGAGGCCCCAGTCCATTGTATGTGGTGCCATCCCTGAGCAGGTGATTCTAAGTTGTTTAAGAAAGCAGCTTGAGCAAGTCATACGTGGAAGTCAATAAGAAGTAACCCGCTATGGCTTCTGCTTCCATGTTCCTGTCCGGAGTTTCTGCCTTAAGTTCTCTCCATGATGTACTATAGTCCAAACATGAAAGACGAAATAAACACTTTCCTCCACAAGCTGTTTTTGGTTATGGTTTGTATTACAGCAATAGAAACCATCCTAAGACAGAAGTTGGTGCCTGTTTGTTGTGTTGGTCTGAAAGAAGCAACTATTTTATTTTGGTGGAGATTGGAACTTTGAAGTGGAAAATCATTTGGTTGCTGTCTGTTCATGCTTAAATGAGAATATTGAGAACAATAGATGACAGAAGCCAAGATTGTGAAGTTTCAGAGGGCAGTAAAATGTCTATCAGTGCCATTGGTGGGTCATTTAGAACCATAGCCACAGGATCTCCAGGACTTGGGGCAACAACAGGATATACAAGAGTGAAGGTCCAATATTTATGTTGTACCAGAAGCCAGAGGCATTGGACCTGACCAACAACTCATTACATAATGAATATTTTGCAAGTAAAGTTATTTGGAAAAAAAGGGTCTTCTTCATGACATACTACATCTCCCAAGGCCACTAAGAGGAATGAGGAAGTGATGGAGAGGCAGGAAAAATAGAGGAGAGATGTGTATGTTTTTTACTTGTGTGTGTTTCTTTTTGCTGTGATTTTTGTTTGTTTATGTGTGTGGATTTTTGTTTGTTTTAAATATTTTTAATTTTAATTTTTAAAAATTTATTTAATTAACTTTATTTTTATTCTCTTTAAATTTTCTTTTTTGGAGAGACACTGCAAGGGTACAGGTCAGATATGGGAGGACTGGGAACTGACTGGGATTGGGGTGCATGCTGTGAAATTCCCAAAGAGTCAATAAAAATATTATTTTCAAAAAGAACTGGTGGTTCTGTTCAACTGGAGCTGAAACCAGTATGGTTAGCAAGAGAAGAGCACCAATGACAGAAACCTTTGCTTTGCTGGGGTAATCAATGCTAGTTAATTCAAACTGAGAAATGAATGGTGATTAAGAAGTGAACAGCATAATTGGGGAAAAAAATCTCCTGGGAGTATTTCTTCATAGTCAGCACACAGAAGCTATGATCCAGGGTGGCCATGGCTGCATTTCATGCTGGCAGCTGAAGTTGGTAATGGTGAGAGTCACGCAGGTAAAGCTAGTTTTGAAGACCTAGAAAGCATTTTAGAAAGTAGATAAGGCTTGGAATTGTGAGGCAGAACAGGAGTCTCTGAAGAGGGGTTAGGAGGAGCCACTGGGTGAAGGTACAGTCTCAACAGCAGTGAACACACAAGAGCAGGAGATACTGCTTCCCTGGGTTGATCACCTAGAACAGCAGTAGCTGTGCAGTGGAGCTGGGAGGAGTCTGTGAGAGGAGCTCTGTGTCCTGTGGATAGCTGAACCGGAGAAGTGGACTTCTGTGGATTTTGGGATCCTAGAGGATGGTGAGTGGGTGCTGCCTGTCAAACATTTAACTTTTTACATGGTTGAATATTGCTTTTATTTTTAATTGATTGTAATTATGCTCTGCTTTTTCCTTAGATGTATTGAAAGGATTAAAGGTATGCCCCCATCACATCTGGTTTGATAAAAAAATGGTTTGATAAAAAAAACAATATTTAAAAACTGATTATATTTTAAAAGTGTGTCAACTAATCCATAACAGTCACAACTCAGCTACAAATAAATATGGTATAGAATGTATAGAAAGGCCTCATGGTATGGAATGAATAGTACCACTACACACTGCACGAGCTGTCAGAAGAGATATTATTATCCCAAGGACTTCTGTTTTTTTTTTTCCAAGTTTTATGAATTTTGACCGACTTATGGCTTTGTAATGTATGGGTTATGACCACAAAGAAGTGTTGTGTAACTGTGCTAGGTAGTTTTATGTCACCTTGATACAAGCTAAAGTCATCTGAGAGGAGGGAATGAAGCTCAATTAAGAAAATTCCTTCCTAAGATCATAAGATCAGGCTGTAGATCTTATGCCCTTAGGCCTTAGCACATTTTCTTAATTACTGATTGATACGGAAGGGCGCAACCATTGTGGGTGGTGTCATCCCTGGGCTGGCAGTCCTATGTTTTATAAGAAAGCATGTTGAACAAGCCATGTGAAACAAGACAGCACTTCTCCATGGCCTCTGCTTTAGCTCCTGCCTCCAGGTTCCTGCTCTGTTTGAGTTCTTGTTCTGATGTCCTTCAAGGATGGACTGCAATGTGGAAGTGTACGCCCGATAATAACTTTCTTCTCCAACTTGCTTCTGGTCCTAGTGTTTCATTACAGCAGTAGAAACTCTAACTAGGGAAGTAGCCAAATGGGGTGTCACAAATAATTGGTAGCATTAACCTTTTGTGAATGTGTAACAACAAAAGTTGGTTCTCTTTCCAAGGCACTGTGAATTTGAGGTGTTTTTGTTAGCATTTACTTGTGTTGCATGGTATGCAATCACTGTAGCCTTGATTGCAGCCATGCAGCATGCTCTTTGTACTGCACATGCTGCCACCCCCTGCTACGCCCACAAACGCTGCAATGCACCCAGCTTAGGTTAGAAACTATTAAATCTTAGAAATTGCATTGCTTCTACTATACATTTTTTTCTGATCTTATAAACACAATGGTTTAACCATTATGTTTAGGAAAAATGACAATATTTCCTAGCATCATTTTCTAACATGTAAGCATCATATTAATAAATCTTTGTTTTTATTGTATTAAGATGTTCAATTTTAAAAATTACTATTTGAGTTGCTTATGAATTTCATAAGACATTGCCATGAGTTTGTCTTAGGATTTGGATATAATTCCTAATAACTTCTTATTTTTGGGTTTTCCAGACAGGGTTTCTCTTTGTAGTTTTGATGCCTGTCCTGGGTCTTGCTCTGTAGACTAGACTGGCCTCAAACTCACAGAGATCCGCCTGGCTCTGGCTCTGCCTCCCGAGTGCTGGGATTAAAGGTGTGCACCACCACCGCCCAGCCTAATAACTTCTACATTGGTACTAAATATACCTCTTTTTGATTTTTGTACTGTGGCGTGCCACTCTTACCATTAGTAACTATAAAATGATAGTATCAGATAATCTAAGGTGCTGTGTGTCCTTCAATGCTAAATACTGGATACTGTTCAGTTATATATATGCAAAGGAACAAGCATCTCATTAGTTATACAGACTTCTTTATTCCTCTAAAAATGGAAAATTTTTCAGTGTACCGGATTCCTTAAAAATAAATTTCTTTATAATTGTTATTAGTCAGATTTTATATGTATACTCATTTTTTTCTATTTTTACATGTACAGTTGCATAAGACATGTTTTCGGAGAAGGTTTTGGGTTGAGTAAGTTTAAGAAAACCAACTTTAACAAGTAAAAAAAACACACACACTTTTTTTGACATCTTAGTTACATTTTTTTTTCATTTACTGGGAGCCAGGGTTGTATTCCACTACTCACTGGTTTATCAGAAAGGATTTAAAATGAGTGTTGGCAGCAAGCACAAGTTTACATTACCTTGTCTTTTTTTATTTAGTTTTTCATCTTCCAAGGACCTTAGCTCTGATTCTTCACACATATCTCATTTTATTGGGCAATTTTAACGAGAGCATTCCTAAATCTTTCTTGAATTTGGCAGTCTCTAAAATATGTAACCATTCAGTGTGTGCATGTGCTCATCCTCTATGTCATGGGGATTGCCTCTGCTCTACAGTGTCACTGAATAACTTCATAGTTATTCACATAGTTAATCACAAATTTTATATTTATATTTATATTTATACAAAGAATTGACAAATAATCATACTAGAGTATTCAAAGTCCTATGTAAAAGATTGACTATTAAGTATCATTCATGTTAATTTCCAAACTGATTGACATTCTAGTGTGCTTCTAACCATCAATATTTTACAACTTCATAGTTAAGGAATGAAAATGAGTGCTTCTTTAATTATATATTTATTAAAACAAATTTAAACAAAATTATGTTTTCAGTTATACTGAGTAGAACAACTTGAAAATCTCCATATATCTTGTCTTTGTAAAGGGTAATGAAATTGATGTGTAATTCAAAACAAATGGCTCTAATTACATTTTTGTTCAAAGTGATATTTAGATGTATTTATTGGACATGAATTTGTGGAATTACTGGGAAAAACTATGTACCTAACAGCTGATAACTGAGCCATTGTAAAATTTGTATTCTAGTATTTTTGTTCTCTTGGAAAAAAAAAATCATTGTAATGCCTGTTTTCCTCTAAGTGATCCAATCAGGAATAATGATGATTCTACAGTAAATGGTAACATTTAGAAAGAAGTCTGTTATCAGGAGTTCCTGTAATGTTGACTTAGTGTTGGGCAAGTAGAATTGCTGAGAGCCTGAAACCAGGGATGAAATCTGAATAATCAGGAGAAAAGAGCCAGGATCAGGAGAGGGAGAGACAAACCTAGGACACCATGAAACAAGAAGTATGTGTTCAGAGGAAGGGAGCAGAACTTTGTGACTAAGTGAGTTGTATAAAACATAACCAAGGAGGTGGAAAATGAAACTGAAAAGAGGAGAGGACCTTTATGGGTATGTCCATTCATAGTCATCTTGAAAAACATGTGTTTTATGTCTCAAAGGCTTAATTAGTGTTTTATCCTGGTTTGCTACCAGCATGCAATAGCAAATTGTATGACCTTGTTATTGTCTGTGATCAATATAGTGAGTAAATCACAGAGATTCATCTTCTTAACCAAATATAAGTTTTTATGCAGTGCATTAAGATATTTATGAATAGTTCCTAAACACTGCAATTTTTATACAGATTGTGCATTCCATTTACATGGAAATTGATGTGTTCTGTTGGAGGGTAACGTACTAAGTTAAACACTTTCTCCTTTATTTTTAAGTTTCTAGGCTACACTGTAGTGAAAAGTTTTCCTTTAAACTAACAAAGGTATTTATCACTGAAAGTAACCAAAGGAACTTTTTTGGCATCTTTCCCAGGAAAGAAAATTATCCCTATAGCACTTTGGAAATAAGTAGGGAAATTATAAATAATCTAAAACTCACATTAAATGTTTGTATGAAATATACAGTTATATAGTATTGTGGAGAACTAATTTTTTTCCATAATCCATTTAGGATTCTGTGACTCTATTAGAATGGAAAAATGAACTCCCAGGAGAAATTTCCCATTAACAATTCATTCTGCACTTCAAAGATCATCACTGGTCTTAGATAACAGCCTGAAACCTATTTGAAATATAAGAGCTGATCAAGAAATTGGTGGAGTTTGATGATAGGTAGTAAAGATATCTTCTCTTGACTAAAATCAAACATATGGTCCTGATGTCCTCTGAATACATTACAGAGTAGATATAGGACTAGTGGGGGAGTCAATGCTCTCAGTGACATCCCACATCATGAGGAAGAAACTTGTGAAGCTTACTTTGAAGCCAGTGATCCAACTTGGCTGTTACTTCTGGGGTCTATGTTGTGTGCTCAGTGGCCTTCTGCATTTACCAAAGTAAATTATAGCAACATAAACTTCTCCCTAGTAGGAAATGTAGCTTTGGTTCCTCAGTCCCTCTGAACTAGTTTACCATAACCCTGTCAATAGTAATATAATCTTTGTATTATCTTATTACCTATATTGGAAATACATAGATTAGCTTTTAAAATTACACTTTGTGACCAATATCATTCTAACTTTCTATTTTAGAATAAGAGATAAATAAACTGTTCTGTGTTCATCCTAACTTTCCAGGCATAATTTTCTGTTTTCTACAGTTGGCATGACCCTCCTACAACCTTGGTATATTTGCTGGTGTTTACCTTCAGTTAAAAAAATATTTTGAAGTTATTATCTCTTTCTTGCATTTATTTTTCTCTGCTGCATTAACTTGACTGGTCTTTAAGTTTAAATTACTTGGGCTTATAATGCTTTCATTATTCATAGGAAAATAGCTAGATTTCTCACCCAGATATTCTCCGTGATCATCAGTCCTGCTGCTTATTAGCACTGTTCACGGTTGCAGTGAATTCTTTGAGCATATTGATTAGACTATAAGGAACTTGAAGACAGGGTTATACCTTAGTCATTTAGCTCAGTGTCTTCCACAGTGAATATGCTGAGAATGAATAAATACATAAAGTAAAACAATATAATTTTCATATTCATCAAGAAATTCCAGGCTTCAATTTATATAAATGTGAACCAGCATATTTAACTGACTTAAGTGAGAAATATCACAATATTTCTTATGGAAGAATATAATTATCATTCATTTATATATCACTTTTAAAAATACCATGTTGTAATCATTTATTCCCTATCAACTATGGTCTGGGAATGTCTAGAAATACCTTATGGAACTCAAGGCTAATGTAACTGATATGAGGATACAGCTGAGTTTTGTAAACTATGCCTTCATTAGACACCACAAGCAAAGAGAGGATAAAAAGGTATTTAGGGACATGTGACATGTGATTAAGCCATGCAAATCTCTGTAGAATAATGATTGACACACTTGCACTTTCTCCCTTACCAATAATTCCCAATAAATGTTTTCATTACTTTGAAATGAAAAATAATTTCTGCCATTCTAACCTATTTGTTTTCCTAAATAAGTTCAGCACCTAAAAAAAGGGTCTATTTCTCATGGTGAGGTCATGTTTTATGGGAAAATTATAAAACCAGTAAGAAGTGTGACCAGAAGATTCTGAAGGATGTTTAATATAATTGATATATTTCAGCTTTTAAATATGACAGTTTCCAACAAGATAATACAATATTCCATGCTTTTTAATTTTATTGCCCAAATAAAAATCTGAGTGTATAAAATTTTATAAATGATCAACTTCATGAATTTACTATGGACCCCAGATGACATGATGGTGCTGAGGATCCTGGGCCTGTGTTAGTCACAGAATTAAATCTGTAACTCAATTCAAATAAACATTTTCTACTTCAAAAAGATTATTTGCAAAATGTAGTGGTTCTCTTAAAGAGTAACTTCGAAAGTGTCCTTTGTACAAAAGAGAGGCCCATAGGGTCTCCATAGGAGCTGCCAGGCACAAAGAAGCTTAATGTACTGTGAACTAATATGTTTAACTTTGCTTTTGCAAATTACCTTTATAACCTTTTATGACAGGAATAATGTGAGAAAAAAATAAAAATTGCTCTATACTCTCAGTTTTCACTTACCTTTGGAGAATGATTACTGATAGGTGAGTAGACTGTTTCATTCCATGATTCATTTACTTACCAAACATTTACTGAGAAATTCCTATGTATCAAGCATGTTCAGTGTTATGAAAATTGATAGGTGATGGAATTCAGAATCTACCAAGGATGACTGATACATATTTGAGATAAAAAGCTATGACATAGGATTTAAGGGAGAAAAGTGAGTTTAGTTCCCTTACAGTTTTCAAGCAACGACTTTATCCTTCCATACACTGAAAGATAAATCGCTCATAACTGTCTGTAGAAGAAAGATGATTTTATTTCTGATAAGTTCAAGCCCAGTTCTGAAATCTCTGCACTTGTTATTTTAGTCTCATTGTTTAAAAGCAGATGCCTTAGGAGGAAATTGCCTTTGAAAAATCTGTTTGGAAAATCACTATCACTCATGTGTTAATTATCGCAGCAACCCATTTTTTTTTTCTGTTTTCAAATTGATTTTATTTTTTTTAAATTTTATTTTATGATACAATTCAGTTCTACATATCAGCCACAGATTCCCTTGTTCTCCCCCCTCCCACCCCTCTCCTCTTCCCCCCAGCCCACCCCCCATTCCCACCTCCTCCAGGGCAAAGCCTCCTCTGAGGACTGAGATCAAATTGTAGACTCAGTCCAGGCAGGTCCAGTCCCTTCCTCCCAGGCCGAGCCAAGTGACCCTGCATAAGCCCGCAGCAACCCATTTTAACCCTCAGAGAAACTGATTATAAAATAAATTGGTGGGTCCACATGTATATCACAGCTCAATGACATATTGATGTACATAGAAACTCTCTCAAATGTATTATTTTCACAATTTTGTCACAACCAATATGGAGCTGAATGTTACCTTTGGAACCATCCATATATATATCTTAGCAATCTACCTATAGTATTGCATTGGAAAACCTCAAAATGAAATATATTTATATCTGGAGAAATCTCTAATTATGCTGTTTTCCAGACTCTTAGATTTTGGTTCCTTAGTTATGATGGTTAATGTATTCCATTTTCCCTTCTATCTTTTTCTATGAAGGTATTTTGCAAAGATGAAACTGATATATATCAACAAATATTTAATAAATCTAATGGCCAAAGATTACATGTGTGTTCCTTTTGGAGGTAACCAAAGGCCTAAATAGAGTACTGACTACCATTGGCAAATAGGGAATCTTGAGTGGGGATGTATTTTCTCGCCACCCGTAGCTCTTGGCTCAGTCTCTTGCCTGCTGGTCTCTCCTACAGGTTTTGGGTTTCCCAAATCTCCACCATGCAGTGAGCACACTGTTCAAGGAAATCTGACTACATAAATTCACCTTATTGGTTTTGCTTCTGTAGTTTATTCTGCTGAATAAATGTTTTAGGGGCTTCAGGCTGTGATGATTCACAGTAATATTAACTAAAAAAATTGAGTCTAAGTGAGACAAGTTACCCAGTATGTGTGTGACAAGGTGATTCAGATACTGAAAGGAAAACAGCATGAGCAAACTGATGCCAGGAGGAGCTTTACTGTCAGTGGCAGGGGACACGGGTGGGAATCTGAATGCAGTTAAGTCCTTATTAGCTGTGCTTGCAGAGGCATGCATGCACACTTAACGCTTCAGCTCTCAATAATGGCTTTCTTCTCCCGTTCTTAACTTAATTTCATGCAGGAAGCCTTGGGTATCTGTATAAGAGTTCCAGACATGTTCAGTGGGTTTTCAAACATATTTTATCTATCTATAATGATGGTAGTCTGGCTTCTTGAGCAACTATTACAGGAATTTTGATTATTGGTAAGTTATCACTCAATTCTCCATTTTACCAATACCTCTATATTTTGTTAATGGAAACATAGTTGTCATAAATAGTGTAATACATAAGGAAATATACCCATAAATAGTTTGTGTCCAGGTTCTGTTCTCTGACTTTGAAAAATATTGAGTCAATGCTTTTCTTAATATGATAAAATTAGTTATTAACTCACTCTTTCACTTTCTAATAGAACTTATATTTTATGTTTTCTAACAAGCATATAGAACAAATAAAGAATAATATAGGGGGAAGAGTGTAAACTTGTCAATAGTTTCTTATACTAATAATTTCACATTGTAGTAGTTTGAATAAGAAATGTCCCCACAGCCCAGGTATTTGAATCTTTGGCTCCTAATTGGTAGTCTTGAACATGGAACCTTTAGAAGATGGATCCTGTGGAAGGAAGTACATGACTAGGGCTGGGCTTTGAGAGTTTACAGTCTCACCTCACTTACAGTTTTCTTCTTTGTGTCTGTGGTTGAAGCTATCAGGTTTAAATTTCTTGTGCTGGCCAACTGCTCCCATGCTCCTCAGCTCCCCCTCCCATCCTTATGGATGGTCTCGCTGAACTATGAGTCCATTCAAGTCTCTTTTCTATTAGTTGCTTTTTCATGAATTTTTGTTATAGCAATAGAAAAGTATGTAATTCATACCTCTTGAATGATGTAAAAGATGCACTTGAAGCTTTATGTGTACTGTACCACACTCTAACCAGTTTTCTTCCTGTTTTCATTTATAACTTTTACTATCACTGCATCTTTCCATATTGTTACAAAATAATCTTTTTACTGAAAATGTATACATAAGTTTTATAAGGAAGTATATTTTCATAAACACTTTTTACATTTGGTAGATTTATACTATCTACCCTTTTTAAAATCATAGGTGGATTTTGTATACTTTAATTCCAGGTGGATGCTTCAATCATAAAGCTTTTTTTATATGTGCATACCTTTTGTTCATTACTTAATTATTCACAGTATATAGTCTTCTCTTATATTCTCTGTCTTCTCATATAATAATATGTTAGGGTTTAATTGAGTTGAAATTTTATGACTAGTAAGTAGATCAGTTAAAATGATGTTTTCTAAATGTTTCAGTTAAAATAATATAAATTATAATGCTGCATAAATATAAGTGTCTCACTTAGAAGGTATAAGCTTTCTTTCTGTACTTGCTTATGTTTTATTGATTGACTTTGAATAGAATTTAATGGTGTAACTGTCTTTAGTGTTAGCTAAGTGGCCTGCGTTAAGTACTCAATGAACTAGCTAACATAGGATAATAAAAGGAGGTCTTCAAATTAAAGCCCTTAACCATGCTGCCTAATCAAGCACCAGATTGCCATTTTTTCTAGATAAAATTTCCAAAGAAATTGAAATGGAAAATCACACTTGAATGTCCATTACACATTTTTCAATACCTGTGGCCTTAAAATTGTGGATTCTTTATAGAAATTAACCACAATGAACATTGTCTTTCCAAGTCCTGAGATGATTTGAGCTTGCATATTTTAAAAATCTGTGTGATGAGGGGTATGGTCACACGTTTTGAATGGTAGTTAATCATCATTTAATCTTCTTCAATATCTTGGAGTATATTATGCAGTTAACATTTTCCAAGGGAGATGTTTTCCAATGATGTTAGACAGAATTATACATGCATTTTTCTCACAACTAATATCCTCATTAGCCTAGCAATGCCTAATTCAACTCTCTGGGATTTTACAATCATATCATTTTTTTCCTCCAGAGATTTTTGTGTTTCATCTTCTCTAAGTAAAATTCTTGTGCATTGTAATCTCTCTTCCTGTACTGTGTTCTATGTCTGGAATATTGCCAACTATTAAAATGATTATGTATTCAAGCAATAATAGATGCCATTCCCAAACGTATCAGTTAGTTTTCAGACATATATGACCTTTGGGGTTCCTGACCAGAGATTTTAAAAACATAAAGGAAAAACATTTTAGTTTTCCCTCTGGAAAACTCTTTTAGTTGCTAATTTCACATCACTGAAAGAGAAGTGTGCTTATGGCTTATGTCAAAATCTGTATTTCCCTACTTCTCAATGTGTCAGGAAGGAGTGAAAACTTTAAGGCTATGTAATCTGCTATGTACCATTGCTCATATCCAAGTATGGTTCTTGATCATCTACTCACATCTACTGATAGGTATAAATGGCATGAGAAAGTCAACTGCTCACTCTTTGACATTGCTTAGAAATATAAAATAGGTAGGGGTATTTTGTGATTATTGATTTTATCCCAAAGAAAAGCAAACATATTTGAGTTGAGAATAAAGTTGGGGGTCTCAACTAATGTCTGAAGTCCTCATTCAAAAATCCATCAGTTGGACAGGATGGTGCAGGCCTTTAATTCCAATACTTGGAAGGAAAGGCAGGCAGATCTCTGTGAGTTCAAGATCTGCTCAGTATACATAGTGAGAACCAAGCCAGCTGAGTCTAAAATGTGAGGACCTGTCTAAACAAACAAACAACAAAACCAAACAAATATTTCAGTTCTTATTTTTGATAACTCAGATAAAGACAAATTCAAAACATTGTTGTTTGTAGAGATTACATTCTATAATTCCTATTTTGGAGTTTTCCTCAAATATATTTCTAAGTGGTTACTTGTTCATAAACTAAACTGTTACATTTTTTTTCACATTAAAGAATATATAGGCCGGGAGGTGGTGGCACACGCCTTTAATCCCAGCACTCGGGAGGCAGAGCCAGGCGGATATCTGTGAGTTCGAGGCCAGCCTGGTCTCCAAAGCGAGTTCCAGGAAAGGCACAAAGCTACAAAGAGAAACCCTGTCTCGAAAAAAACCAAAAAAAAAAAAAAAAGAATATATATATGGTTTCCCATAAGAGACTCTTAATTCAATGTTAATGTGCTAGCAATATTTAAACACAAATAATAAAATAATAACCCATGACAAATAAGGTACTTTGTGCTTGACAGAGATCTTCTTGAAGAAATGGAATCATCCTAATTATGAAAGACACAATTTTATGTGAGTAAAAGTTGAGTGAATTTAATTTATTGAATGATTTGATTTTTCTCATATTTAGATTTTAGACTTCATTATAGATTCTAGATATTAATTATCCTTCAGTCAATAATTTATTCTCTTATCTTGGAGGCTTTCTTTAGCCTGCTGATTGTTATCTTTGCTTTGTAATTTATCTTATTACATTTTATTTTGTCATGTTTAGTAGTTATCTCATAGAAGGTCCTTCTCGAATGAGAGACAGAAAGGGAGTGGATCAGTAGGGGAAGGAAGTTGGGGAGGGATTGCCAGGAGTAGAAGGAGGAGAAACTGTAATCAGGATGTATTCTAAGAAAAAATAATCGATCTTCAATAAAAGGAAAACAAAAAACAATACACTTCCTACCTTTATACAGTTCAATTTGTCAAGTCTTGTTACTTTTCAGGCTGCTAGAGTCTTTCTCAGAAAGCTGTTCTGAAGGCTGTACTGTTAAGTGGTTTCCCATGCAAACAGGGTTAGCTCTTCCTTTGATCCACTTTAAATTTTCATTTCTGATAGAGATCCAGTTTCCTCATTGTGTCCTGGTAACGTTATCATTTCTATAATGTATATTTTGTTTCCTTTGCCAAAACACTAATGGATATATTTTTTATGATAGTTCTGTGCTGTAATTTAAAATCAGGTATTGATATTCTTCCAGAATTACTCATGTTGGTTAATATCTCTTTAGGTGTATATAATTTTTGCTAAACAAGTTATTTTGTGGGGGATCCATGCCATAGCATTTATGTGGAGGGCACAGAACAGCATTCAAGAATTAAATCTGGAGCTGATGTGGGTTTTGAGGACTGAACTCAAGTTGTCAGTCTCACACAGCAAACACTATCTGCTGAGTGTCTCAGCAGTTTGGGTGTATGAACATTTATTTGGCTATATGGGTTTGGACATTTATTTCCTAATTTTGTAAAGGTCATCATTGTAAATTTTATGGAGCTAATATTAAATATTAAATCTGTAAACTGATTCCTGGACTATTACCTTATCAAAATATTAATTCTGACTTTCCATTAACATGGAAATACCCTCTATCTTGACTTAATTCAGTATCTGCTTTTTTTGTAACTCTTTTTATTTATTTTAGGGTTTGTTAAAGTTTATTCTGTCATGAATGAAAATATAAAAGTTATTTGGATGCAAATATAATGAAGTTAAAAGTGAGATTTCATTGCAATGAATTTCACCACTTGATTAAATATTGTCCTAGGTGTTTCTGAAGCTATTCTGAATGTAATGACTTTATTAATTTAATCCTTAGCATTATTTTTAGTATGTTAAAATACTATTTCATTTTGTATGTTGATATACATATATATATGTATAATGCTATTTTATTAAAAGTAATTTTTATCATATTCAAGAGATTTTTGGTGGTGTCTTTAGGGATTTTTTTGTGTAGAATCATACTTTCTCTTAGTGAGTTTAATATAGAATCGTAATTTCTTCAGACAAGGATAATTAAACTTCATCCTTTCCTATATGTATATCTTTTCTTTCTCTTGCATTTCTTACTCTAACTATGATTTTCAGAATTGTATGGAACAGGGTGTATTAAATTCACAGTTGTGTCTAATTGTTCACTTCAGAAGTAATCCTTTCATTTTTTCTTCATTTTGTGTTTATTTGGCTTCAGGTTTACCACCAATAGCCTTTTTTATATTCAAATATGATCCATTTCTTCAGAGCTTTTATCATGAAGGGACCAAAGCCTTTTCCTGCATCTATTAAGTAGATGATAGGGTTATTTTATGTACTATGCTACATTTGTTTATTTGTGTATGTTGAACCATTCTTTCATTCCTGGAGTGAAACTAAGTCGATTTATGCGTTACTAATTGTCCAGTATATTGCTAAATTTCACCTGAATGTATTTTATGGAGGATTTTTGTATTTATTTTATCAAGGATCTTAGTCTATAGTTAGCTTTTTGTTGTATGCTTATCTGGTCTTGGTGTTGGTGTAATTCAAGAGCTGGCTCTGTAGAATCAGTTTATGAGTAATATATATATATATAATTTAAATAACATTTGTATTGGGCCATCTTAAATATTTTGTCTTAGAATTTATCAGTCCAGGTTTTTCTCATCTGGAGACAGACCACTGTTTCAATTTAATTGTTTATTATTGGTAAGTTATGTTTTTTATATACTCTTGGTTAAATTATGGTATATCCCTTTGGGTCAATAAATTATCCATTTACTTCAGACTTCACAATTTGTTAGAATATAAGGATATTTTAATTATCCAGGGATCCTCTGCATTTTACTGTATCTTTTGTTATATTCTACATTTAAAATTCAATTTTCTTGATCTATGCATTCTACTTTTCTCTATTCTCTTTAAGTTTGGCTAAAGGTTCATCGTTATTCTCTCTTCAATAAATCAACACTTCTTCTTGATAAGTTTTATTATTCTGTCAGACTTTATTTCATGAATTTCTTCCATATTCTTCATTATTTCTTTCCTATAATAATTTTGGGTTTGGCTTCTTGATTCTCTAAAACACGGAGGCACACCATTAGGTTATTTATTTGAGAGTGCTCTATTATTTGTTAATATAAGTATCACAACTATAATCTCTCCTATGAGAATGATTCTCACTCTATCCCAAAGCACATGCTACTTGATTTTATATTTTTAATATAAGATTTATTTTACCTTCATTCATGTGTCTATGTCTTCACATGAGTTGAGCAAGTCTTTAAAGAGGCCAGGAAAGGGTATTAATTGGCTATCTTGGTCCTGAGTGTAGTTTAAGCTCCCCAAGGTGGGTGCTGGGAACTAAACTGATCCTTTCAAGAGCAGTAAATGCTTCTAACACCGGAGCCATTTCTCTGGCTTCTATTGTTTGCATTTTAATTTGTTTATCAGAAATATTTGATTCCCTCTTAATTTCTTCAGTGAGTTATTGATTACTCACATATGTGTCTTTTAGTCTCCTGCTTCATATCTTGTGAATTAATTTTGACTTGAAATCTGCATTGTTAAATATTTAACCTGTGTATGCTTCTTGTTAGATTCTGCCTGGATTGAATATAATTTGCCATCTTCATTCTATTTGAGATATCTCTAATTTGTGGACTGTTTCCTCCCATTTCTCCACTGCCTTTGTGTTTTCCCCATGCTCTTTGGATGCCATTTTCCCTCTTATTTTATTTCTAATATGTCCTCATTTTTTTCTCTGAATATATTCTCTCCTTTGTTGCCCTGAATCTTTTCATGTATGGCCCCACAGAAGAAACTTTTACTCTGTCATCTTAGTGCAGTATAGTATATATTTAATTTACCAATACATATACTTCCAATTAACTTAAAAATATAGAGAATAAAGTCTAGTATTAAGTAGTGTATTAGTTTTGTCTTATTTTTGTACCATAGCACTGTAAAAACACTTTAAATTTATTTGTGTCCTGTTTTTCACCAGTCAGATGTCTTATGGAAAGACAAGCAATATCTATTTATGAATTTTGAAGCAATTTATATAAACTATTGACATGAAAATTGTAATTAAGAGTCAGATAAATTGGAGTAATCAAACCTGAAGTCTCATATCCAGTTCATTGAAAATTTCAGCAATTATTTTAAGCGATAGGGAGGTTGTTCTTTATTTGCTCACTTCTTTATGTATTGTTTTTAACTGATGAGTGATCTCTCATAGACTAGTTTGTATTTAAACTTGCTATTGCTATTCACTTAAGATGGTTTTCACTTCTAGTCCATGCTTATTCCATAGTGTAAAAAAGAATGTCAGAATTAGAGGAATTGATCTACAGGAATTATAGTGTTAAGAGTCTTCAGTTTATAATTTTGTCTTTTTCCAAATTATACACTTCTTAACTTTTTTCTTTTACATTTTTAAAATGCAAGTTTTTAAATTCTCCTACATTTTTATTTGAATAGCTCTTTTCAACCTCTTGATACAATAAATCATGTTCAACTAAGTGACATGTCTTCATTCTGTAAGGCCAATTATCCATTATAGAGCACATTCTCTTTTCTCTCATTTCCAGCTTTTCTTCCTGGCCTATCAGTTGTGTTATTTTTGTTGTTAGTTCATTAAAAGTTGAGTGTTGCCGGGCGGGGGTGGCGCATGCCTTTAATCCCAGCACTCGGGAGGCAGAGCCAGGCGGATCTCTGTGAGTTCGAGGTCATCCTGGGCTACCAAGTGAGTTCCAGGAAAAGGCACAAAGCTACACAGAGAAACCCTGTCTCGAAAAACCAAAAAAAAAAAAAAGTTGAGTGTCATTGGAAGTAACAAACAATGAAAAAAAATAACAGCAACAAAACCAAAACAGCAGTGTGGATAGAGTAGATCAGGTGAATACTGCTTCTACCCTGTCCTATCTATTACTAACCATTCACCATCACGGTATCATCAGGTAATGTATTGGCCACCTTCTCTTCCTCACTTCACCAGAGAGGTTTCATGATAAATGAAGTCATCAAACCATCTCAGTTCCATTGAGAGGAAGAGTATCATAATTAATTTTAAACATAAGTTGTAGACTTTTATGTGGATTTCCCTGTGTATGTATATGCATGTTCATATGGCCACACTTGTGTATATATTATATAAGCTTGCATATGGTGGACAGAGGTGCCACTGGCGTCTTCCTTGACTGTTCTCATCTTATATAGTGAGAAGCAAGATCTCTCACTTGAAATCATAGCTTTCTCATTCAGTCGATTTAGCTAGCCAACTGGCTCATGGGATCCCCAATCTCTGCTTCCTGAGTTCTAGCATTTGATGCCTGCTAGACTTTTACATAAGTACTGGGGATTCAGTCTCCAGTCCTACTGCTTTGGAGGCAAGCACTATACTTGCTGAGTTATCTTCCCAGTCCAAGAAGGTTTTTTTGTAAATATATTAACATTTGCCATTTCCTTTAGGCTGATTTCAGGGAATATATATAAGACTTTTCTTCTGGGAATGTAATATTTCAACTGATACTGCAGATGAGTTTAAAGAATGTCAGAACTTCTTAAAAAGGCAAGATAGCATTTGATAGCATGGGTCAGAGACAAGTGAACCAAAGATTAACAAGTGAGGTTCATTGACCTTAAGTGGTGTGCTGTCTAGTAGAGGAGCTAAAAGTAGAAAAGCATAATTTTAAGAGGATTAATTGATTTTAAAATGAGATAATGTATAAAGCAGAACAATACTACTGGAGAGCATGTGTTCATTACAGGGTATCCAGGGAACTATTGATCTTGTAAGTCATGATTGCTGAGAAGTGTTTAGCAAGTGGGAATATTGGAAGGAAATGAGAGTGTGGAAAAGGAATTTTAGACACAGAGAAGACAAAATAATCAAGAAGACATTCAATTAATAATCTTCATTCACTTCACATGAGACCATAATGATATGAAACCTCAAATATCCTAAAGCAGGGAAAGAGCTTTGGAGAACAAGGTATCAGTTAGGAGTCATAGTTTATCTTCACACTGGTATTATTGAGATTGTTGAAGTTGTTGGTCTAGTGCTATAGTTCACAGCTATACACCCCGACAGCAGCAGCAACAGGGCTAGGGGCATTGAGGGTGAGAGTGGCACCAGTGCCTGAAGTCTTCGCTGGGCAAAATTTCATATCACGTTTCCTCCTTAAAAATCTTCAACTGAATGCCCACTTGCAGTTCCCAAAAATGGAGACTTTATTTGAAAATCCTGGGTGACATGTTCTTCTGTTTAGTGTAGGTATTAAAGCAGATGACCAGAAGACAAATAGTGAGCCTGAAAATAATACAAAACTCCCTTTTTTAATTCTTTCTTATAATGTGAAAAAATCATCTAACATATTTACGTAAATCATAACACAAATATTTTAGTAGGTAATCAATATTGCCAATTTCGAAAATTATATCCATTGGAAACAGGACACAAAGAGAAGAAAAGATATGTATAAGCAGGGCTTGAAAATTTTACACAATCTCTTGAGGGTGGAGAGATGGCTCAGTGATTAGGAACACTTTTTGCTGTCCCAGGGGTGTCCTGGGTTTGATTCACAGAAGGTGCATACAGGCTCACAACCATCTGTAACTCCAATTCCAGTGCCTCCACAGGCACCAGGAATGCACATGGTGCACAGATGTACATGCAGGCAAAACTCCCATACATGCTTTGAAAAGTCTCCTTTTAAATTATTATTTAATTTAATTTAATTTTTTGGTTGCCACATAAATTATAAAATTGGTATAAGTTAGTAGGGTGTCAGGTGATACTTCAGTCCATTATACTTTACACATTTCAAATTTTTATTTATTTTTATATGTTTTAACTAAAATAGGATTACTTTCTTACACGCTGTTTTTATATTACCGATTTTGATTGCCTCTTTGATTTATCAAAGGTTACAACTATTTGCCTTTTCTGTAAGTATTTTATTATTTGTGTTTTATGATTCTTTTCATATATATTATGGCTTCTGTTTTTGTTTTTATGGGATTTCTGAGTGTACTGACAAGTGTGTCTCTATATCTGTATCTGTTTCTTGTGCTTTTCCCTCAATTTCTTTTGTCCTATTTAGATATGCCAGCTTTTGTTTTATTTTTTTACATTACATTTTATTGCCTTTTTATTTTATGTGCATTGGTGTTTTTTTTTTTTTTTTTTTGTATATCTTTTCAGAGGTGCCACATCTCCTAGAACTGGAGTTACAGGTTGTTCTTAGCTTCCATGTGGATGCTGGGAATTGAACCTGGGTCCTCTGAAAAAGCAGCCAGTATTCTTAACCATTAAGCCATCTCTCCAGCCCCTTATCTTGTTATATTCTATTTTATTATTATCCCTTAGATGCCTGTTTGTTTTCTATCAAGAATTAGAATGGGGGTGGATCCAGAAAGGAGGGAAGGTGTGGAAAGCTGGAAGGTGTAGAGGGTGAGGAAACTGTAATCAGAATATATTGTACAGAAAAATCTATTTTTAATAAAAGAAAAAATTCTGCTTTTATTCAGATTTTCTAGTTATATCCAGTTTGCACTCCTTTTTTATTTTTTATTTTAAAAAAATTAATTTAAATATAATTACATCATTTCCCCCCTTTCCTACTCCAAGCCCCTCACAAGTCCCCAATTATTATTACTGTTATGTATATGTATATCTATACAACATATGTGACCTATTGTTGTTTTTTTATGTGTATATACTTTGAGGGCTGACCACCCTGTATGGACATCCAATAAAGAATCTTCTCCTTAGTAGAGGCTCTCTCTCTCTCTCTCTCTTTCTCTCTCTCTCTCTCTCTCTCTCTCTCTCTCTCTCTCTCTCTCTCTCTCTCTCTCTCTGCAGTCATCAGTTGCCTGGAGTTCCTTGTTCAGGACTAAGACTCAGTGAGATTTACCGTTGCCTTTTTCTATTATTGTTGCCATTATTTAGGTCTTGTTTCTTAGCCATTTCTATCAAAGACTGCTTCACAGCAGAATTCCTAGTATTCTAATTCTTACATCTTTTTTACCTTGATGTTCCTTGAACCATAGATACAGGTACTGCGATGTAGATATATCCATTGTTGCTGGGCTTCCTGTGATCTGTTGATCTCTCCATTGTATCCAGTTGTGATGTTCTGTGATGATCTGCATTTAAAGTACAGAAAGCCTTCTTTAATGAAGGGTAATAGCTACAGATATCTGTGACTATAAGGTTAAATTTTAGAATGTATAATTATGCTGGCCTAGCAAAGAGGTGGTAGAATATTATCTTCTACAATCTTTAGCACCACTAGTCCTGGGAAGTTGGCTTGGTTTCTAATACCAGGCATGATTTCCTTCCTTTGGAATGGACCTTCAATCCAACTAGACAGGTGTTGGTTACCACCAACATGTAGTGCTTCTTAGTGTGTCTCTATTGGTCATTGTTGTGGTTCATGGGTTTCCCAGATGGTTAGGACTATTAATTGCTTCCCTCCTCTGGCATCTCACATACTATATTTCTTGAAGCATGGAAGCCAAACTGCAGAAGGTGGTTTTCAGAGAGCCAGCTCAAATTATCTGAGTTGCATGTCTTAAGTAGGTAGTATCTTCAGCAATAAGGGCTTACCTTCAACCTTTCAAGGTCAACAAGGGCAACAGCAAACATCTTTACTTACTGTTTTGGGAGTCATTTAGACTATACTGATCAGCCATTCTAAGGGAGATGTCTTGTGCCTAATCCTGGGAGTTTTATTATTCTGTAGTTCTTGAAGTGAGCCCTATTTTATTCTTTCAAATATAATTTTTGTGCTACACTAATCAGTCTGTTGAGCGCCAGTCACGCTTATTCTCCTGTACATTATTCATGTCTATGAACGATTTATTTATTTATTTTTATTTATTTATTTATTGTTTGTTTGTTTGTTTTTTTGATTTTTCGAGACAGGGTTTCTCTGTGTAGCTTTGCGCCTCTTCTGGAACTCACTTGGTAGCCCAGGCTGGCCTTGAACTCACAGAGATCCGCCTGGCTCTGCCTCCCGAGTGCTGGGATTAAAGGCGTGCACCACCAACACCCGGCCGATTGATTTATTGATCCATTATTTTCAGAGTTATTGACATGGCTTAGTTAGAAGATAATTTCAAAATGCTGCGAATAAATATCTGTAAATATAACAATTTATTGAAGGATATCCAGGACTAATAACATGAAAAGTATTGAGATAATTACTATTATTGATGGTTTGATTATATCTGAAATTTACTCTTTCTCTCTTTCTTTCCTTTTCCCCCTAAAGTGCTACCAATCACAAATCAGGGGTTTGCTCATACTGGAAATGAACCACAACTGAGCTACATTTCTATCAACTTGTACTATATTTTTCTTCAAAATATGAGAGAGAGAGAGAGAGAGAGAGAGAGAGAGAGAGAGAGAGAGAGAGAGAGAGAGAGGAGGGGGAGAGAAAGGAGGGGGAGAGAGAGACAGAGACACAGAGAACACAGTGAGATAATATATCAGGGTCAAAAATTTAATGTAACCCCATTCTCTTTTTTAGTTAAAGTACCGGCCCAGGTAAGATGACCTCTGTCATGCAGAATGAAGAGGTGTTATTGAAGCGGGTATAGGACACTGAGCCCAACTAAAAGGTGGCTGTAATCAATGTGAGAGTGAATAGAGCCCTGGAGAGAGGAATGTCTGAGACACAAAGAGAGGCAGTTCAGATACAGGAGACACCATAAAACATAGAGTAGAGTGAAAGAAAGAATGATTCATGACCATACACACTCCCGAATGACGTTAAAGCTTTTCATCCTCTGTCTTCATTTCTAAACAGCACCACTCTTTTGAGAGGTACTTGCTGCTCTTACTATTTTCAGTTAGTTGTTTTCTATTATTTGTGAAGACACTTGCCTAATGTACTTGAGAAACCAGCTTTCCAAAACCTTTGATCCTATATTAAGACTTAATAACTCATTCAGAATACCCATCATCAAAGAAACTCACCCTTTGAACATACTTGCTTTAACATGATTTTCTATTTTGTTTCTGAACAAAATTATAAACAAAATTATAAACGATTTTTTTCATTTAAATGAACTCATATGAGTACTCTGGAATTGAACTGATTTATAACATGGAAAGTTAGAGTAATAGATATTGGACCAGGGGGACCTATTCAGATTTGATAACTGACTACTCAACTTAAGGGATCTTTCCGGCACCTACAAACCATTGCTGGTATCACAGATGTGTTCTACGCATGGTCTGTTGTGTGTGTGTCAGAGACCCAAACTCGTGTCCTCATGCTTGCACAGAAGCATTCCAACAAGTGAATTTTCATATCTAAGACTACTCACTGAGCTGTCTCTCTCCAGCCAGACTTTCAGGATTATTTTGGCCATGTTGAGGTCTTTTTGGTTCCAAACCAAGCATGGGATCATTATTTTCTATCTCCCCAAAAAATATATCTCTAGTATTTTTATAGGCTGCCATTGAACCTATAGATCACTGTGGATAATATTGGCACTTTAACAACATTAATTCTTTAAACCATGAATATGCGATACACCTTTCTTCCTTTTCATCTTCTCCAATTTTTTTTTGTTAGAGTTTCACAGCTTTAGTGTGCAAATATTTTACTTTCTTGGTTTACTACATGCCTAAGAGTTTTATTTTTTAGCTATTACAAATAGAAATGTTCTCTTGAGTATTTGCCTGATGCTTTGCTAGTATATAGAACTGTGCCAGATGTTAGAAACTCAGGGATTCCATATACTAAATATGCTATTATTCTGAAATGTTTATAAATATTATCTTTTTTAGGTACTGGTGTAGCTGAAATTTTTCCTGTGTCCCAGCCTGCCAGTAGCCAGGACAAATTTCTCCTACTCCCATCCCCCAAGCAAACACACAAAGGCTTATATTAATTATAACTGCATCGCCATGGCTCAAGCCTTTTGCTAGCTAGGCTCTTATATCTTACATTAGCCCATAACTATTAATCTGTGTATCACCATGTGTTCTGTGGCTTTACCTACGTCCCATTGCATGTTACACCCTGGATGGCGGCCTGGCATCTCCTGACTCAGTCTTCTTCTTCCCAGAATTATTGTCTGCTTATTCTATCAATCAGCATTTTTTTTATCAACTAATCAGAGCAACATATTTTCACAGCATACAGAATGACATTCCCATCATACTAGAGAATTTTTTTGTTGTTCTTATAGATGATGAAACTGACACAAAAGGTTTGAAAAGGGTACTTAAAGGTACACAGCTATTGAAGTCTTGAAATATTTTTAAACAAAGTTATAAATGGATAAGTATCCTAAGTCTATTGTTGTGCTGATTATATCTGTTTCACCTGTTAAAATAACAGAATGATTTCAATTATAAGATCACTTATTAATTGAAAATAAAGAAGTATATCACAATTTATGTATAATCTTAACACATAGGAAAGAATCAAAATATTTTTCTTAGTATAGTGTTTGAAAATACATATATTGTGTGTGTTCATGTGTTTGTGTGGTTGTGTGTGTGCGTGTGTGTGTGTGTGTGTGTGTGTGTGTGTGTGTGTGTGTGTGTTTGACACAGGGTGTCTTGTAGCCCACACTGGCCTTAAACTTACTGTGTAGCCAATACTGGCTTACAAATTCTGGTCCTCCAGCTTCAACATCCAGACCACACATGCATACCAATTCAGCCTAGCACTCAAACAACAATTTTAAAAGATTAAAGTAGCTTCAAAATGTATTTCCTTAATTGGGTTTAAATATGGATGTTTAAATATGACATGAAATGAGATAATTTTAAAAACACATTGATAAGTCTTAGAAATGGAAAAAACTTTTTTTCCATTTATAATTTGTTTGAAGAATGGGGGTGCTACCTATTAAATTAAATGAAAGACAATCACTTAAATATATTCCATTGTGGAAGAAAACTTGCAGAATTATAGTTAGCTCGACTCTGAACTGTTATCAGGGGAGTGTGACTATGTATATGTTCATTGTTAGTTGATCTAAAATGATATAATTTCAGGCATGAAAGAAATTTTTATTTTTAGTACCTTGGGTCATAGAAAAAAAGCTTGACCATAATGCATTTGATTTGTTAAACTGTAATTGTTTGGTTTTGTTAATAGGGTACTACTTTTCCAAATACAAGACTACCTAAAATCTCAATAGTTAACTTTTCAAAGCATCACCGTCTACAACATTATAATCTAAATATAAAATCAAGTTATTTCATTTCAAATACCTACACAGACATATCTTTGAAATGTAAAGATTCAGCTTCCAGTGACCTAGTTTTTTAGAGTATCACTGTCTGGCTCACTGTAGCTTTTCCAAATCCTATTCCTGTGCTTACTGAGGCAGAGACGGTATGCTTGATTGTGTCAGTTCATAGCTGAATAAGTTTAATATGAGAATCCGAGTATTCTACTCACCATTTATCTCTCTCTCTCTCCCTTTGGGGCAGACGAGTATGATGTACATATCTACTTTACCTGTATCTTAGGTGTCATAGTCCCTTGAGCTGCCCTCTGGTTTCAATATATGTTGTAATTTTTAAGAGGAAAGCTTCAAAGTGTGATTCTAGAGAAAAGATTTTACAGTGAAAGTGAATTCTTTAACATTTATATAAAATATACAACATATGTACATATAGATTTGGATATGTACACAGGCAGTAAATGTAAATATAGTTGTATATATTATGTTTTGAGTTATTCTTAAATAACAGTGGATAGTGGAAATAGTATATTCTGAATAATTATTTGTTGATCAAGTTGATGAAGAACCTATTTAAAAATTAATCTCAGTGAAATGTAAACAACCACTGCCTTCCATCTAGTTCCATAGCACCAGGTCCCTATCATACTGAACTTGCAACACCTCTAGTTTTTATAGCAGCTGGCCCTTATTCAGACAGTTCTTATTTCCTAGACTGCTCTGTCCTACCTGCTTTATGTAAGCATGCACTAAGATCTAAAATGTAAATTATTTACTAGTGGAGTACCAAGAAAGCTTTTCAGTGTGAGCTTTTGGAAATATTGATGGCTTCATTCTTCCAACAAGTGAATTTTCATATCTAAGACTATTCCTGAAAAGCCATTGTTGGCTTCCTTCCCGCTAATCATTTTATCCTCATGTACTAAAATGCTGTAATGGCATGACTTGTAGATCTTAATGAATGACTCATGCATGTAATGATCAGAGACAACTTGATCTGTACTTTAGGTGTCATTAGACAGCTGACCAGGGTTTTAACTTCATAAAGTTGTAAGAGCATATTCATGTCACAAATTCTTTAGTGAATTGCACTTTGCAAATTTCCTTGATGGTCACTCAGAACATGTTCCTTAGAAGCTGGTTTTCCAATGAAAAAGTATGAAACAGTTTTTGCTTGCACGCGGAAATGACACATCTACTACATTGTTAAGGAGATGACATACTTGGACATATTTCAAAGAGTGAGTATAACTCCTTTTAGCCACTTCTTTTTTTTCCTGAGTCACCTCCACAGATATTTCCTCACTTTCTTCTCAATTAGCAAACAGAACTCCAGATTTGGAAATGGTTTCTGTCATGTCAGGGCTGCCATTTGCTGCTGATGTTAACTCTAGGAAGAAGCACTTGCAGTGGTGTTTTTTAAGGCTGTGCTCTTAGTTTTCAAAGTTCCTCTGGCTGTGCAGGTTCTACCAACACCCTTTATGAGTTAGAAATCTTACTGATGAGATCAGATGTTGTGTGAACTAGGAGAAAGTGTCATGCAATCTAGAGTATATGTAGTCATTAATGATCAATATTGATATAGGAGTATGTTGCTCTGAGGCATGATCATGATGCCAAGTTAATAAGCCAGTCTTACATTACTCTATGCAAGCTATGGAACCAATTTAATAGGTAGTAGGAAATTTAGAGGTTGCTTAGGCCTTGCCATTTATCTTATAAAACGCATTAGTGTACTGTAAACCAAGTATAGTTAATAGCCAAATTTCTTTCTTAAGACTGAGATATGTTACATAGATTAGTCAGTTAATAAATATGTAGTGTACATTTATGGTATATAAGATTTTGTTTTATTTTAATGAACATACAGATATAAAATAGACTCAATTGTATTAATTATTTCATATGTGAAAAAACTGAGGCATTGACCTGTCTGTTCTAAGTTCACCGAAAATTTGAAGCAGAAATTTAAATTAGTTACAGCTAATGAATGTGATAACTTTTCAAGGAGTGCTTGAAGGTCTTTAACAATTTTAATTGTTTAAATAGGGGTTACTGTGCTAAGTGACAAGTGACACAAATTAATTAACTCAAAATGGGAGATTGCTGTGCCTGCAATTGGGCAGGATCATGTTATAAAGGAGAGATTTACTATGACCTTTGAAGACACTGGAGAAGCAATAGGAAGGAATATTTGACTGAGGTGAAATAGCGGATTCAGATAGATATAAAGTATGAAATTTTATAAATATACCTTGCAGAATAGTTCATAGATACAATTGGAAGCATTGTAAATTCTAGCATAATATTTTCCATTAGATTTTGATTATTATTATTATTATTATTATTATTATTATTGTTACATGGGTATATATTTTCTCTTTGAGTATTCTTTTGTTTTGCCAGAGATTAATTTAGTTAAAATTATATCTATTCCTTTGATTTCCTAAAAATAATCAGTTTGTGTTATGAATTTATCAATGTAAATTAGAGTACATTAACAGTTTCTGTCAGTTAAGCAACTGGAGTGGCAGGTAGACAGGGAGGATTCTTTAAAAAAAACCTGTTTGTTTGATAGAAATGTCACTGTTTATGACAATCTCAAATAGTCACCAATTACATTTTATTTTCCTAAGTTTGTTTGCCATGTGTTAATAGTTTTTAAGCCTATATACTTACTGTGAAGTTATTCAATAAATTTGATATTTCCCTTTTCAGTAGGGATCATTTATACCAAAAACGGTTGATAAAGTTCATTCTCAAGAAATCCGCGCAGGAGAAGGCAGCCTCTGCTTCCTTTTTTTGGCAGCACACTAGAGCTGACCCTGTTGTTGGGACACAAGTGAGCCAGCCCTGAGGGCATGAGAGTAACCGAGGTGACTCCTTCTCTCTCCTCCTCTGCCATGCAGTGACACGGATTAGAAAACAGGCACCTAGAAGGAAGTGTGTCTTTCCCAGCTTTCTTTTTCTTTTTGTTTGGTTGCTTGGTTGGTTGGCTAACTGGCTGGCTGGTTGGTTGGTTTGGTTTTGTATATATGTATGTAGGTGTGGTGTGTGTGCATGTACATGGAAGTTTGCATGCATGTAGGCACAGGTGGATGTCGATGTGCAGGCACATGTATGCATTTGCCTGGGGAACCTGGAGGTTAGCTGCCTGTTGTAGTGGGTAGCCATTCCAGCTTTGATCTGGAAGTTCCAACCCCCATTGAGGCTTTGGAAACTCTCATGCCTACAAGGCGGGCCGAGAGAGGACCCTGAAGACCTGAGATCTGGATGTGCCAGCTCTCTTGGTTCCTGGACCCTGGATGCTGGATGTAGACCCAGCAAAGATCTCCAGAGAACACCACTGGACTAGGCTACACCTTTTCCAGACCCTGTTACCTATCCCTTCATTTGTGAGTTACCCCCACAAAATAAACCTCCCTTTTAACTACTTGGATTTGCCTTAATAATTTCACCAATATCCTGTGGCCTCCTCAGTTGCGCATCACTTTATTTAAGCCAGGGTCTCTCACTAAACCCAGAACTAGCCAGTTTCAGCTAGTCTAGCTGACGAGCCTGGCCCAGAATTCCTTGTTATTGCCTTTTAGTCCTGGAGTTACAGACAGCATCCATACCATTTAGCTATTCCTTGGGTTCTATGAGGGGATAGCAGTGTGGCTCAGTGGTAAAGCACCTGCCTAGCATGCCTCAGCCTTAGATTCAGTCTTCAGTAATACATGGTTTCTCTGGATCTGAACCCTATTCTAAAGCAAACACTTTATCCAGCAAATATCTCCTGTCACTCTAAATTTCTTTCTTTGTACTCAAACCTTTATAGTATTTCACTTTCTACCTATGTTCAAAATTTCTTCTTTAGTGCTGACCCCTTCCAACACTACAAAATTTAGAAAATTGTCAGTTTTCTCCATTGCAAAATTTCTCCAAATTTGAAGACCCTCATTTAATTATTTCTGTTTGTTTTAATTGTCTGAGGTCTCAATGCTTTATATTCTGACAGGAGTAGTAAGCATAACTTCGGTGCTGCAGAGCAATCACTTAAATCTTAAATCTCTTGAGTTAGCAGGAAATGACTGTATTTGTTAACAATCATATACTGAATAAACAGAATTAGTACATTCACTGTTATGAAGTACACAAAATGTGAACATTAATTAACTCAAATTTGTGAAGGACCTTTTTCAGTCTTTCATTCAAGCCTCTTCAGAATCTTCTTTTAAAAAAAAATTCTGTTATATTATTAAAATTTATGGTAAAAGAAAAGCAATTCAGACCAATTATCAGAAGAAGAGATACAAACACCTTATCTCATAATTACTGCATTATGACTGAACATTCAAAGCATTATGATGGAAAATGTATGTGTATCATAAAAGTTATAAATCTTTTCCCCATTTTTGTACCTTCTTTTGCACCTTCTCTATAGCCTGGAAAGATATTGCAGAATTAGTTAAATGGTAGCTGGAGACACCAAAGAGTCCTAAAGGAGTGCTTGCTTTGGTGGTACAAATGCAATACAGAAAGGAGAGCATGACCACTGTACAAGCATGACACAATTTGGTGAAGATCTTCACATTAAAAATAATAGAATTTCAAAGGGCGGGACTATTTGGTAATTAAATCTTCCTTCTCCAATAAGCATGAGTTAATTTTATATAGTATTTTGCAGTATTATTTTTGTTCTGAATGTTATTTTTATATGCCATCACATTCAGTTTTAGATATTTACTTTTAATTTTTAACAGTAAAGTATAGAAAATAAAAGTTAAAGCTAGTCCCAGTGGCCTGCAATCCTAGCACCTGAGAGACTGATGCAGGAGGATTACTACAGGTTTAAGGCCAGACTATCCTACAGAGATGTCTCTGCCAGTTTTTTATTACATATTGAGTCCCAGACAGCTTGACTACACAGTGAGATCTTGTCTCCAAAATTCAAAATAATTAAGCAAATAAATAAAGAAACTGCCTGGCCACAGGGATAGCATTACTCCATGTACTGTGTTTTAGAGATTTCCCTATATATGTATAAATCTATGCATGCTTACTCCTTAACTACCATGGCTAATCCAGAATCTGAGTTTATCATTGGTGGACGAATATTGGGTTTAAAGTGTCAGTTGAGTGTTTTGAACCAGGTTTTCTCTTTTCAAGAGACATACTTATGCTTTATCAAATTAGTTTGTCTTATTTTTATGTTTGAGAAGGCCCTGAGATATTTTTGCTACATAAGTATTATTGGTTGATCAAAGCTAGAGTAAATCCTGGCCCAATAACACCAGCCACAAAATGGAGGAAACAATGGAATTCTAAATGAGGTTCTGCAGCTGCCATAAGACTCCTGGAGACCGTGGCGTGGACCAGACAAGTGTGAGAAATGATTATTTTGCCAAACTGCAGCAAGAAGAGTGAAAGTCACACGTTATGTTTGGAGGAGTCCATCCAGGCTCCTGCAGAGATAAAGGGTATGCTAGGAAGTGTTCCCTTGCTGTGACAATTACTCTAGAGAAGCTATTTAAGGAGTAAAGATTGATTTGGTGTCCCAGAGTTAGATGATTCAGTGTGGAGTCTTCTGCCAGCCTTATTCTGGGATAAAAGTGATTGGAATAACTGACTGTAGTAGAGAATCCATAAGGCAGCTTAAGCGGTTGGGGAATGGTGAATTAATTCAACATTTAGACCAGAATAGAAAGAGATTACATAATCTTAGAACTCTGGAGACCTGGGAACCATCTACAGAACCAAGCAATGTGCGGCAGGGGCTCTCCATTTTGAAACATACTTTGTTCAGTAAAGGAGATTTTTGTGTGTGCTTTCTTGGCATATACTTCATGGCAAGTGAGAGGAGGCAGGCCAGATTAGCCAGTTGCAGTTCTACGAGGTTAGTGTGAGCCACTGTGTAGTCAGTGTCCAATGATGTTTTCTTTGACATGCAAATTAAAGCTAAGCAAATAAGGCAGTCCTGCTTGATCACAGTTCAGTCCTGGTCAAACACATGTGTCATGGGCTAGTAATGTTAGGGGGCATGATAGATCTGGTGTCAGGTTATAATACTCCTGACCTAGCAGTTTGGGATTTCTGAAAGTTCCCCAGAGCGGATTCACTCAATTTTCCATTTAGTTATGAGTAGCATTATCTTTCCAATGGTTTAGGTAAAATTTGAAAGACAAGCTGTTTGCTTCAGACTACCAGGAAGAAGTGAGCAATAGGGAATGCTTGTGCTAGAAGACGTATTCCTTACCTGTTTTTTTCCATCTGATTCCCCAACTTTTCTTCTTGGTCAGATCTTCTTCCTTAGTGAATAGACTCTGGCAAAGCCTCAAAGACAGTCTTTTTGAAATCTTCTAGAGGTCCCTCAGACACAGGTTGAAACCTACCAACAGAAAAGCAATACCACTAAGTGGTGCTAAGCTATAGATTTCCTTCTGGTCATTTTTTTTTTTTTTTTTGATGCACATGACAGTGCTCCACAGTACCACAAATATTTTTGAAGGATTCTAAAACTGGAAAAATTCATTACTGAATCATAGCTTAGCTTAGCTTGCTAAACATCATCAGTTTGTTAAGTGCACAGGATAAATACATCAGCCACAAAGTAGGATTCATCCCATGTAAACCACCAAAAATCTAAGTGCCCATAAATTGTTGCTGTTGTTGTTTTTAGTCATATTGTAGTAGAACATGTTAAGTGTATAGGAAGGAAAATTCACAAACTCTTACAGAACATTTTTACTGCCAATATTGTAATAGCAAATGTTTTCGATTATATGTACTAATACTAGTGGTTAGTTTTTAATTTATGCCAGTTTTATAAAAGGCTTTATGTGGTTTTTCTCTCACTACCTATGCATATATTCTTTTGAGATAAAATACTGTGATTTTCTCTGACAAAGGAGTGATTTCCAGATGCAGAGAGTCTTAGCAATATCCCCAAGTCACAGCTGGAGGAATTGATACAACTAGGTTTAAAATTTCTCAAGGCAGAGGGATGCCTTCTGTAGACTGCGCAGAAATTTATCCTCCAGTTAGTATAACCTCAATTGCTAGAAAAAGATACATAAATGAACCTCATTCTACTTTTAGAGTCCTAAATGCTAATCACTTTTTATTAATTACTGCATATGAGAGAAATAAAGCAGGAATTCTGGATACTAAGGGACAACATTATGTAGACTGTTCAAAGAAGACATCTTGAAACACTGAAGACTACATGCTGATTTTAAACAATAAAGTTTTGGAAGACATAGAGGAAAACTCAATTTTTAAACAAAGACAGAATTAGAAAAGAGTAATTCTGTTGACTAAAGCAGAGTTGGACATTAGAGAGAAGAGACATCAGAATATTGTAATAGAGTCAGTCAAGCTGGAACTTCTAGATCAAGTTTAGCAGCTTTGAGATGCTAGAGAGTTTATAAAGAGCACCAAAATAATGAGCATAGTATTAATTTTACCTTTGAGCTATGAAAGCATAGATCTTTTATAGAAATCCCTCATCTACTAATTAGTCCTTGTGTTCTTAGCTCTACCTATGACTTATTTTTATTTCATATGAATTCAATTTAGTGGAAGTACTTGCTTTTTCACATCTCATGGGGTTGAGCATGTAGAGATGTAATGTTGAGGCTGATCATATATTTAGGAACTTTCTCTTGACACAATATTCTCTTTCTAGTTCGACTCAGTGAGCTAGCAAATACATAGATGTATTTTATGCCTATTTATAGGGTCCATAGTGTTCCTAGTTAAAAGGTGATTTTAGATACCTGAGTTGGAAAGGGTCACAGGTAAACAAAACTTATGAGGACTATATACAAATGAAGACTAAGGAAGGCAAATTCTAGGTGTCTTCATGGGTGGTTAATTACATTTCTGGTAGGATAGCCTATATTTGAGTAGATCTTCCTCCTTAGTTGGTGAAACTCCAAATAAAGACAACTTTTGAAATCTTCTAGAAGATTCTCAAACACAGGTTAAAACAATAGAAAGGCAATACTACTACAGGATGCTAAGCTGCAGATTGGTCTGTGGGATTTCTTTATCTGAATAAGAAGTGAGCATCTTCTTTACTGCAAAGTATCTTGAAATTAATAGACTTCAGGAAGATTTATTTTACATTGATTCATTGTGACTAACTCTGCTAGAGACTATGATACCATACTGAAGAAATATGGAATAAGTATTATATGAAATTATCATTTGCATAGGAAAATGCTGATTCTGGATTTTCAGCATGCAATGATCTCATGGCACAGCTTCTTCTCAACCTGAGATTGATGGTACATTTCATATGGCATATCTGCTCTAATGCTCCAAAAGAAACCTGGAGCCCTTGATGGCATCTTTATGTTTCTTAAATTCTCAGTGTTTTGAGGTAAGTAGGAAAAGAAACATACTCAAAATGTCAGCAATGGTGCCTGCTTTGAATCATCTAACTGTGCATCAAGAAAAAAAAAAACACATCTAGGTAGATGAATTTGAAAATCCAGCTTTCTATCCATCACTAAAAACGGTAAGAGACTGCAATGGAGGGAGACTGTGTTGGAGGAGGTATTTGGTTAGTGCTGTTCTTAGTCCTGTTTTTCTTGTTGTCTTTCTCCCACCCTAGGAAATAAAGAACACTTATACAGACCCTGAGCCCTGAAATTGTACATAATTACAGCCCAGGGATGCAGCATCCTTCCCATACTGTTGCCCAAGAATATTGTGTTGAATCATAACGGTGATAGTAATCAGTAACAGCTGAAAACAATCAACATCTGACTGAAACATCAGAAACATTTACTTGCAAATTAAAAGATTACAATTACTGGGAAGAAAAGGGCCGTGGATTCGAAAGAGAGTGAAGATGGTATGTGGGAGGGCTTGGAGGCAGGAAACGGAAGGAAGGGAGAAATGATGTAATTACATATCAAAAATGAAATATTTTTTAAAGATACATTTTGAATAGAATGTCCTCTATTCATCTACATGTATATGACTTGAAGTGGGTTAGATAATGAACGTGGATTTCCATTTCTGCAGCTTCAGCAGCTCTAGTCCTGTGTTTTCTTCTCTAGGTTGGGCTCTCATTTCCTGCTTTGGCTGCACACTCCTCAAACTGTCCTGCCTTACTCTCCCATCAAACTAAGCATCAGCTTGGTTTGTTTATTTATCACATAAAACTGGTTTACGGTATCTAAGGACTGATCCCTGGTGACAGTACAAGCATTTTCCCTCGTTCTTTTTCCTTTGCTGCTTAAATTAGTGCTGTGATAACTTGTATATAAAGGTATTTTCATTATTTTGGTTTTGTTTGTTTTCTCTTTGCGGTATTTATATATGAAATCTGTGAAATACTTTTATGTCCATATATTTTATGCTCATCTATCAACTCCTTCAATTTAAGCTATGTCTCATATCAAGATTTTTTCAGAGAACACGGTCTTAGCTAGATTTCCATTTTTAATGTTCACTGATAGAAATATTTCAAAGCTTTGAGTCTTATATGACTAAAATCCGACCCCCTTTGATGGATTTTTTTATGCTTCTGGTGTGTGTGTGTGTGTGTGTGTGTGTGTGTCTGTGTCTCTCTCTGTGTAAGTGTATATGTGTATATGTATTTGAGTATTATGTGTGTCTGTATATGTGTTTTAGTATAAGTTTTTGTCTGTGTTTCTATAGGTATGAATGTATGTGGGAAGTAGTTATTATTGTTGAGAGAAGAAGGCAATTGATCTCAACCAACAGCCTACATTTCAATTAGGGATAAAAGATAGGTGATTATTAATTATTGTATATTTTCTTCAATAGATGTTTAAAATTTCTAACATTTCCTCATATCATCTTATTAGATAAAACACCTTTTGGAAATGTGAATTAGAATACATCAGATGTATTTTTTCCAAATATGGATTTAAATTTTTTGTTTTGTTTTGTTTTGTTTTTCGAGACAGGGTTTCTCTGTGTAGCTTTGCGCCTTTCCTGGAACTCACTTGGTAGTCCAGGCTGGCCTTGAACTCACAGAGATCCGCCTGGCTCTGCCTCCCAAGTGCTGGGATTAAAGGCGTGCGCCACCACCGCCCGGCTAAATTTTTTTATAAATTTTATATAATCATCATATAAACATGAATGAAAATATTTTTGTATGGATGGGCTCTCCATCAGGTCATCCTATTTTAGAATCTAAGTTTTTTAGAATGTTTTCAAGCTTGAATATAAACAGAAAGATAACTTATTAACCCTGATGCTTTGCAATGAGTATATTGTAGAAAGTATAAATATTTTTAAAAAAATATTTGTTAAATTTACAAATACTTAACAGACTTTATTCTGAGTTTATATCATGAATTTGCATAGATCCATACTAGTATATATTAATGAGTGTTTAGGCAAGCATTAAACTCAGTGATGGTTGGTCAGCATCTCCATACTCAGAGTGTTCTTTTATGTATCCATGTCTAGAAAACAGGACCACGTTTTATATCATCTAATTCCTGTCTGGTGTTCATCCACTTTCATTTGTCATCAGAAGAACAGGTACTTCATGTTTCTTTGGGAACTCTGAAAATAATACCTCTGTAGATCTGGGGTGTGCAGTGCAAACCTCCCTGGATGTTCTTCTGCGATGTAAGGCATATCATATGAAGCCATATATACAGTCTTCTGACTTGATTATCTTTGATAAAGATTTACATCAGGTTGCATTGATAACTGTGCAGACAGTGTTTGTGTCCAAAATGAATACATTTTTCAAGACTGATGTCACTGTTTTTCTGTGGTTGAATAAAATGGTTCAAGAACCTAACAACTCCTCTTCAACAAGATGTCCAAAACTCTTCTGATGTTTCTTGAAAAGCAACGTCCATGTCCTAAAGAGTCCATGAAATTAGGTGTGTTTCTATCAGTTGTGTATTCTAGGTCACATCATCATCACCATTGATTTAGTGCTTTGGGATCAGTTATCAATGGATTGCACAAAACAAGAAAGCCTGACATTCTGTTGTCCTCCATATTAACCAGTTCTTCTTTCCCTTAAACAAACCTTTATATTAATGACAGGGTGTTCCATCTGCTCCAGTCTCAAGACCTGCCACTCAGAAGATCTGGATGCAGTCTTGTGTATTCTTTACCTCTGGGCTGCTGAGCTGTTGCTAATAACTTCTAAAGGCAGACATCAACTATTTTACTTACCTTTCATGCATGCCCCACTAAACAGAAGATAAAGTGAGTTCCTCTATACTTAACACTGGCATCACTCACATTTACTTCCTTTGTTTTCTTTTTTAATTAAAAAAAGTAGCTAATGAATTTCTTGAGACAAAGTTTCACTCTTTAGCTCAGGCTGGCCTGGAAATCATAATCCCCTACTCTGCCTCTGAGTGTACATGCCTAACTACTTGACTGGTATCTCTCTAGGTCTTAAGTTCTTGTGGGATTTTGAAACATGTAACCCTTTTATATTCTAATACTTAGCTTTTCACAGTCTGAAATAGCCAAATGTAACTTCATGAAGCAGATAGTTAAACCTTTATTTCCTTAAAATGAATTTGTTTAAAACCAACACATTTGCTGTTTGAAAGCTATGTACAAGCTACATATAAGATATGCCCCAATTTGAAGAAACTGAAGTATATCTTGCAGCAATGAATTAGCTACTTGTTCTTCTGCTTTTTAAGTAAATACATAATATTTTACTTTTTATTCTTTTGTAGTTTTCATTCTCATGCTAAATAGTCAGAAGACTAGATCCACCTTAAGGAGAAAACATGTTGCATAGATAGACCTTTACACATTTAATCACAGTTTTTCATTCAGGTAAAACTCTTCTTGATTTGGAGTTGTTGCATGCTTTTTGGGGGGTGGGGCATTCAAACCTGTTACTCAAATAGATTTTTCTCTCCTTCATGATAGCAAAGTTTGCCTCATTCTTCCTAAGGCAAATGACAATAAGAAAAATTAATAATAGGAAAAATTTGTAGGGATTTGTATAAATTTTCATATGTACAGTCCAGCATTTATTGATAGCTAACTGGATAAGAATATTACCAGAACAAATTAACTCACATGAAAAAATAATAATGTATTTGATAATTATGAAACATACAAACAAGATCCTGGTGTTTTGCAGTGTGCTAGGCCAGGTATTCTTAGAGCCATATCATAGAGTTTGATTAAGGTTACTAAGATGTCAAGTGCCAGAGTTAGGCTGTGTAATTTCCCATCTTGTGAACACAAGGTCCAAGCAGTTTTGTTACATAGGAGTGACAAAATGTATGTTTTAGTAGTATGATTCTTTTATGTTTTTGAAGTGTAACAGTGGCATCACTAATTTTACTACCAAGTGCCTATTCATCTAATTATTTCAAGAAAAATTTTAAATATAAAAACAGCTACTAATAACTATTCAACCTTAAGTTTTCCGAATTAATATTATGTGAACTTACTAAAACTAAGCACTGTTTTAAATTAAAATATATGTATAAATGTGCTTATATTTGGGATGAGGCAGAGATACAATATTAAAAATTGAACCAAACACACAAATAGCAAATATCAAATGGTTTTCACATATGCCAAAAGTGTGAAAAGTATTTAAACATCAGCCCCATGGTGTCAGGCAGCAAGAGTACACAATGTAGAGTCTATTCATTTTAGAATGTGTTCCTAGCTGAACAAAATCATAATTATCCCTGAGAGAGCATATAGATAAAAACTCTGCTTCTTACTTCAGTTTTTTAAACTGCAAAAGTATTTGGGATAGATTCCCAGTTCCCTGTGTCCATACAGTGAACACATTAGGTTTATATGAACTCTGTGTACCTGGTTACCAACCCTGGGAAAGGAAATCCTACTTATAATGCATCATTAATTTCTATTAGTGAAAATTAAACCTGCAAGATATATTCTCAGCTACATTATGAAGAAATAAAGGAATAAGAAAAAGATATCTCATATACAATAGATGGGATGAAATAATACTACAGAATGAAAAGATTGAAGGTGATTAATTTTACTCAGCTATAGTTAGTAGACAGAGATAATTAGGATTGACATGATCAAACTGTTCAGCCATGAGTTTAAGAATATTGAAAAATTTGGAGAAATAAAGTGAAGTGAATATATTATGAGACAGATTTAGTAAGATACAGGTCCCTGAGACCCTTGAAATCTGAATGGGGTTAGTCTGTCTTTTAAACTGTTTATTGCTACAACTTTCAAAGCATATAAGTATGGTATTTGCAAAGTGCATATATCTGATAAAATTCTATATTAATTCTGAAAGTAGCTGTATGAAATGGTTGTTTACCAGCCCCAGAACTTTCTTCCAAGTGGACAAGTTGTAGCAAAGAACATTAGGTTACATTTTTGTATTTCTGAGAAGGTTTGAACAAACTTTATTTCTCAATTGAATGGCATATGAAATGATACCTACATAGTTTTGTGATTCTCTTTATTTACTTTTATTAGTTCTTCAAGAATTTCATAATGCTTCAATCATATTCACCCTTCCTTACAACTCTTCCCAGATCCACTTTCTTTCTCTACCCAACACAAATTGGCCACTGAGGCCAATTTGTCCTGCTCAAATATTGTGGGATGTGTGTCCTTCTACTGGAACATGTTGATTTAAGAAGAGCTATAAAAGAAAATTGACCAGTGGCCTCCCAGCAGCAAAGAATTGTCAATAGCTCCCCAGCTAGGGGTGGATGTATCTAGAAGCCAACATTATGGCTAAAGAATTAAAAGAGATTTTCAACTAACTTAAAACATAGTATGTACTCACTCATAAGTGGATAGTAGATGTAAGGCAAAGGATAACCAGACTACAACCCACAGCTAACAAGGATCTAACTAACAAGGAGAACCCTAAGATCTAGCAAACAAGGAGGACCCTAAGAGGGACACTTAGATAGCCCAGTGAAGGAGAAATAGATGAGATCTACATGAGCAAACCAGGAGTGTGTGGGGGGGTGTAATGGAGGGCAAAGAATGGGGGACGAGAACACAAGGAAATGGGAGGGTTGAACTGGAACAGGGACAGAGTGGGAGAGCAAGGAAAGAAATACCGTGATAAATGAAGACATCATGGGAATAGGAAGAGGCAGGGTGCCGGGAAGTCCTCAGGAATCCACAAAGATGACTCCATCTTGAACTGCTGCCAATGGTCAAGTGGGTGCCTGAACTGGTCTACTCTGGTGACCAGTCTATTGAATACCCTAACTGTCATATAGCCTTCATCCAGTGACTGATGGAAGCAGATGCAGAGATCCACAGCCGGGCACCAGGCTAAGCTCTGGGAATTCAATCAATGAGAGAGAGGAGGGATTCTGTGGACAGGGAACGTGGAGATCATGATGGGAAAACATGCAGAGATGACCAGCAAACTAGTGGAAATGCATGAACTGTAGACCATAGCTGTGGAGCTCCTCCCCATAGGACTAGACTAGGACTTCTGTATACAGGAGATAGTTGTTTAACTTGAACTGTTTGGGAGGCCCCCAGGCAAAGGGATCGGGATCTGTCCCTGGTGCATGGGTGGGCTTTTTGGAGCCCAGTGTCAAGGGTGTTTCACCTTGAACAGACTTAGTGCAGGGAGAAGGGGCTTGGACCTGCCTCAGCTAAGTGTGCCAGGCTGTGCTGACTCCCTCATGGGAGACCTTGATTTGGAAAATGTAGGGATGGTGTGTGGGCTGGGGGGAAGGCTGGGGGGTGGGAAGAGGGAAAAGGGGGGAATCTGTGGTTGGTTTGTAAAGTGAATAGAAATTGTCTTAATAAAATATATATATATATATATATATATATATATATATATATATATATGTAAAAAAGATTACTTCCTCAAAAGTGAGAAAAATCAGTGTCAATGAAAATCATCAGGAAGTGAATATGTATTTTTTTAGGTCATTGACATTTACTGTATGAATACCACATCGTCTGTACTAATGTTCAATGTATGGAAAATAATCTTTAACATGCACTCCAAATTTCTCTTCTTTTTCTTGGCAACTGATGTTGATGTTATATTCATAATGTGCTAATGCTCCATTACATCTGAAGTTACTGCTGACACACATTAGCCACAGTGTTTGGTGTCCTGTACCCACCTTTCTAGTTATAATTTTTTTCTGGAAAGACTTTAGCCTCCCAGAATCTGAAAAGCACAAAGCACAGTTGATTAAATTGACTAAAACTTGTGCAAATCATCAGAAGAAAGTGGCTGAGAGAGGTTTCCTTGATCTAGTGGACTTCATGCATCTGCCTTTGAGAAAAAGTAGGAAAATTATCTCTGAAACTATAAAGGAAATTCAAGTTCTAAATAAATAAATGACTTTAGTTCATACACATTTCTGTCCTCCTGCAGATCCCCAGTGTGTTTAATTTTTTAGAACAAAGATGATTTGGCCTATAGTTTCTAGTCTCAGGGAGCATCTGATTGTAGGTGACAGTAAACACAGACAGGATTTTATTAGAGAATGAGCTAGATGGCAGCTAATAATTACAAAATTGCAGATTAATTGAGACTCACTGTGGCTGGTTCTGGCTATTATGTACATGTGGCCATTCTACCCAAATGCTCCAAATATCTTTGCTTTTTCATTCAGCTTTCCAAATCATAACTGCTTTACTGTCAGCTCTTAAGATATTTCTGTTTATTGGCTCATTGAGAAGCCAATAATTGACATTAAATTTCTCTCTTTGGTCTTCGAACTAAGGAAATCATACATCCATTCATAAGCCTTTGTTCACAGCTTAATTCTAATATTTTTACAATTGAAAGCAATAAATAAAGGGAGATGGGTTTTTTCGTTTGTTTGTTTGCTTGTTCGTTTGCTGTTTCTACTGAAAACAAAAATATCTTTGAGTCTTTGTTGAACACCCTGATGCTTCAAAATATTTTTTCAGGCTTTAAAAAAGGCTTTTTGATGTTTTTACTTGGGAATGCCACTTAGTAGGTGCCAAACCACATTTAGCAGGTGGAAGCTAATTTTCATTTTAATGAAGCTAATCTTTTCAGATGAGGATAACATAAGGTTTCACCATCTGTGTGTATACTATTTAGTTTATCCAGGTTGAAGAAGCTAAAGGAAGGTCCCTGGAACCAAAAAGCTAGATGTTTTTTAACACCAGCCTTAACTACCTGAAAGCACTAAGATTTTAAATATCATATCATATATGTATATAAATGTATGTGATATTTTATGCATATGTGCATATATGTGTATATATACATAAAATATCATATATCTGTACTCTATATGTAGCACCTGTGTGCTAATTAAAATTATATGTTTACCAAGGAGACAGAGAGAGAGAGAGAGAGACAGAGACAGAGACAGAGACAGAGACAGAGAGACAGACAGACAGAGATAGAGAGAGAGGAGAGAGAGACAGAGAGTATGTAAGACAAGTGTTGCTAATGTATTAACACATCACTCAACTGTTTTCCTAAGTTACATCTTTATAATTCACTCTGAAAGATATTTTAAAGTATTAATACATTTAAGAAGTTTGTAAAAATAATATATACCATCCTAAATTTTAGAGGAAAAATTTTAAAAGTGAAAATGTTTTAAAAATCAGAACATTACAGACACTTCTCACTCTTCTTCTGTTCCTGTAGGTTACCACTGCTGCTTCCCTAGGCAACTCTTCTTCCTGTTTTCGTTCTGGTTAACACTGGAACCTCCCCATTAGCTCCTATTACATTGCATTCAACGTTGAAGCACTTTCCCACGTATACTGCAGTATTCAAATTTAGCATAGGAATTTAACACATTTGAAAATTAGAGGAAAGAATTCTGACATGTGAAGTTGTAATTTCATTTCAGAGAATAGGAAACGTTCATTGCTTCTTTAGTCACTTCTTAAATCTTATACTGCAAACATGAGTATAAACATGCACTGCGTACTTGAATTTAAGAAGAGTTCAGAATAGCACAAGCTCAATGAGAATCAAGATATTAATTTAAAATGATATATAGAAAAGAAACTGAGGCAAGGAAGGAGAGATAGATGAGGAGAGGTTTGGAGGAGGAGCAGTAAGAACACCACAGTTGCATGGACGTAGTAGCTATATTTAGTGTCTTCATAATGCAGTATAAGGACAAAGTTAGAATTGAAAATTATCACTACTAAATCAGTTCAAAGTCACATCACAGCTAAATTGCGAAGTATGGTTAATTTTAAAAGCCCTATATAGGAAAGCAACATTTTTTTGTTAATAAGAAAGAAATTTGGACATTTATGGCAACTGTGTGCTAACGAAAACTATATATTTACCAAATATGCATATAAAAACAAGGAACAAAACATGGATCTTTGTGAAGAGAAAATGTTAAATATATATGGAGTTTAAGAATATAAACATTAGCAGCTTCTTTGCTTTAGGTAGGAAGGTCATTTCACAAATGACCTTTACATTTTCCATTACAAATGTCTTCACATCCTCAGTTAGACTTACTCCAAGTATTTTATTGTCTTTCATGCTGTTGTGAATGGGAGTGCCAAGATATGAACAATGACAATATAGACATAGCATAGAAGAGAAAAAAAATACTCAAAGTAATCCCACACATGAACATAGAACTCAGGTATCTAATGACTGCAGGGAGAGAGGGGATTAACATGAGCCACTTAATTGGTTGTCCAACACGAAGGGCTGTTCTTGAAGCTATATACATGCACATAACAAAAACAGATTCACTAGGTTGTACATATCTATATATGAAGCAATAATAAAAGAACATAGGTTCTCAGTTTGAGAATAAGGGTGTCATTGGAGGGCTTGGAGGGAAGGGACATAGAATATGGAGGGAGGAAAGGCATCTAATTAAAATGTATTTTAAAATAATATAAATAAAAATAAACCCAAGCAAAGAAATGTGTTCAATATCTAAAAAAACTTTTAGCTTTACAAAAAATCTCTGAATATTTCATTTAAAAAGTTGCTTTGATTGGTTTGAAAATTAAGTTTCAGTGGACAGAATAGAGGTAAATCAATAAAATGTAAAAAGGGAAAAAAACCATTTAAGTTGTAACCTTATAGAAAACCTTTAAAAGGCCAGAGAGGAAGCTGAGTGTGAAGCACCATCCAGTGACACAACTCTGGTGACATCCATTCTCAGTGAGTTCTGTAAATGTACAAGACACATTTTCTCAGAAATCCCATCCAATATGCGTGTTCTCTCCTTAGTCGTGTGCACATAATCATATAGTGTGTGCAGCATGGGTTGTAAAATTAGCATTTGGCACAAAAACACTGGGAACTGTCAGCACACTATGGCCCTTTGGGACTTTACTAGAAGAGAGATACCCTGAAAGCAAATCTAAGGGCCATTGTAGTGTGATTTTATTTTCCCGGCACAAGACAAACAAGTGTGAAGACCTAAGATATAATGAAGATGTGTGGATCTCATATTTTCTTAATAATTTTCCTTTTTCCTTACTGTTGTCAGAACTCATTGGAAGAAGTCGTGTCTGTAGGGAATGATTTACTGATTAGAATGTTGGTAATGTGGGAAGTTTATAAAGTTGTAGGTGCATTGTAGGAGGAAGTTTCTTTCCCACATGCCTGTTCCCAAATACCGAGGAGCCGCTTCTTAAATAATTGACTCAGAAGCTTAATATTACTAATAAGTGCTTGGCCAGTAGCTCAGACTTATTATTAACTAGCTCTTACACTTAAATTAGCTCATAATTCTTATCTATATTTAACCAGGTGGCTTGGTACCTTTTCTCAGTGGGCATTCTCATTTCTTCTGCATTTGGCCAGTGACTCCTGACTCTGCTTCCTCTTCCCAGCATTCTCCTAGTCTGGTCACTCCACCTATACTTCCTACCTTGTTAGTGGCCAGTCAGCGTTTTATTAAACCAATTTGAGTGACAAATCTTTACAGTGTACAAGAGCATTATCCCACATCAGTGCAATCCTAACTACTTTATCTCAGGCTAACTTTAGACCCCTGAAAAGCCATTCCTTGCCCACTTCTGTGTCAGAACAGTGACTAAAAGTTAAAAATCTTTTGAAATCTGTTAACTTAGCAAACCACCAGACTCCATCAACCCAAAAGCTTTGAACACCATCAGATATCATCTTAGGCTGATAGAAAAGCTTCCTCTGTCTCACTGCACTTGCCTCTCTGATGCTCCCATCAATGTATTTTAAATTTGCCTTATTTTTTGCTTCCTTTGATCTTTAAAACTATGAAACTGCTTTCACATTGTAACATGGAATGGGAGGTAAACTAAATCTGCATTTCTGAACTATGGTCACTTATATATGCTCCAGAATAATCAATGTATTTCATTCCTTTTTTGGAAGATCTATTTTTTCAATGATAGTTATGAAGGTACTATTTATTACATCCTGAGATTTTGTCCATTGTAGTCTCCTTCCTGACTGACTCATGGTCCATCCATCCTGATCTTTGAGAAGGCAGAAATTGCCCTCTGTGCCACCACACTCTTAGTTCTCCACATCTTTTAGGACATGTGTGCTCTACAGATTGTTACCATGTGGTTCTCCAAAGAGTTACCTGTGTGATTTTAGTTCATATTTTCTATTTACTTCTGTCTTACTAAAATAATTATATTTCTCTGTAAAGTGATGAATATGTTTTGGCTTCACAGAATGTGTCTTCTATTTCAAGAAGTTTCATTGTTTAACACAAAATCAATTGATTTGGGCATAAGCTTTTCTTGTGTTTTTAAAAAATAGGATGTGCAGGTTACAAAAAAAAATATGAATGATTCCAGAAGTCCCAGTGCCATTCTTATTTCTGATTGAATGTGTTGACTGATTCAGAATTGTGGAGTTCAACCCTGTCCTTTCACCTGTTTTTCTTTCCCATTTCTTCCTCTTTGCCCTTTGTCTGGGCTCTTCCATTCGATGTGAGTAAGGTTCTTTCTTTGATAGTTTGAAGTACTCTACAAGGGATTGGTCAGCTGCTCCCTAATGCTTTGGATAAAATCAATCAATGATTACTTTCCATTTTAAAAGTTTTTAATGCAAGTTATTTGCCATATTTCTTCTTTTTTCCCCTTATACTTTCTATTTTTGCTAGTGTTTTGTTCTGTATATTAAGATACTTTTATGTGAACATCTAGCAGAACAATTAGGATGTAAACAGTAATGTAGTTTGTATGCTCAACTAGAATTGCTTTTTCAATACTAGATATAAGCATAAATATGTACAGACATGCATATGATAATTTAAAATATGTTCTTTTCATTGAGCTTTAGCAGTTTTTTTTTCCTGAATCCTCTTACTTTCCATTCACAGTATTATGTGAATGAGTGTGCTTGAGATTCTGTTTCATTTGCATCTTACACTCCTTTTGCATCTTACTATTTCTGTCCTTCACTGCCTCTGTGCTTCCTGTCCTTCTTCCTGTCCTGTTATTGATCTATTTTAAGCATCTGAATACTGTGATTGCGAGCAGCCAACTTTTATGTTGATAGAGAATCTTCCCTCATGCGATCCTCTTTCCCTTGGAACTAGAATGAATCTTGCCTGGGTCCTGATTTTGTTCATCTAGAAAGCTGATGATCCTTTCATCCTCAAGAATACAAGAAAATCAGCATTTCTTGATACATGACTCCTCTGTGGCTAGAAAAGTCAAAGTACCATTATGGTGACTATTTCTCAAAGTCAGCAATCATTCAATGTCACCCTTAAGGGGCTGTCAATGTTATTCAGATTACCAAGACTTCCTTTCTTGTCTTTTGCTCTATATCCCCCACCAACAACTTCATATTTTGACTTCTGTTCTTTTATTATGGAAAGACATTACCCAATATTTTTCTAGATAGCATAGGAAACATTAGACTAATATTAGTTGTTCTAGCCCTGTCATGAGTCCTGATATTCTTTTCTCCAAAGCAATTATTTTTAATTGAGTTAAGTTGAGAGAGAAAGATGGTAGGAATGCATTCAGGAGTTCCCAATGATATTTTTGTAGAACTACATTATAGTTGATAGTCATTGCTGTTGGTGACAGTAATTAATTCATGTAGTGATAGCCTAGTATCCCATGACAAGAAACAAAGCAAGCGTGGGCCAGAGCACATGGGAGATAGGAAATGATGCCAATAGGTTAATTCTATTAGCATTCAATTCACACTTGTTGAACATTTAAAACTATGTCCAAGGCACTATGTCAAGCGGGACTCTTAGACAATTTTATAAACAAGACAAGCCTACTGCTTTGAATGTGCTCATAAACCAAGATTTGGCATGAGAAATTCAAGAACAAGGGTGATCGGGTCAGCTCCAGCAAGTTACAGCTGTGTAGGATTCTCCATGAGAAGTGATGGCAGGGAAAGGGGGTTATACTACAGAAGTACTGCCCCACTAGCCTTTCTTCCACAGTAGCTCAGTCCTGCCAACTCTTCACTAGCCTGCAGAAACAACATTACATCAAGTGGAGTAAAGACAGCATGCCAGCAACTTCTACTCTGTGTAGCTACCAGGTTGTCAGGCTCAGTGGACCAGCGTCTTTGATGATGGGTCCCTCTTTCAATCACATTGGAGCTGCTGTTTCCAATTATCTCTAGACCTTTCAGCCTAAATAAGATGGTTTTAGCACATGTGTGCTTCTGAAGATGAAATCATAAAACAAGCAACATTCTCTTGATTTTGTTTAAGATTGGGCATAAAATATTTTCATGCCTTAATTTTAGAATTTATTTTTATCTCAAAGGATGCCACAATTCTTGTTTCTCTCCTTTTTTCTTTATTTCTAAGCAAAACAGTTGAAGAAATTTTACACACACACACACACACACACACACACACACACACACACACACAAACATACACATACTGCCTTTAGAAACTGTTGTCCATCTGGTTTATACATTAAGATGTACTACCTTAGGTAAGCCAGTCAGACAAGAACCAAATGAAAATAATATTTACCCAAATCAAGAAAGTGTTAAACAGCACTTTTTGTGTATGCAGTGCATGCATGTCCCTGCATGTAAATAAGGAAGCAAGAGCATCGCCTCCTCTGTTTTCTTAAATCACTTGGTCTTGAAACCGAGTCTTTTAAGAAACAGAAGTAGGTTTGATGGCCAGAGAGCTCTTGAGATCTGCTCATCTCTGACTCTCAATGCTGTGGTTGCCACTATGTGCAGAAATGCTTTGTTTTTCACATGGATATTGGGGATATCCACTCAGCTCCTCATACTTTCAAAGAAAGCACTCTTACCCATTCAACCAACTCTCAAACTGACTATAAAATACAGTATTAATGTCTTAGTTTTTGTTGTTGTTGTTGTAACTTATGAAATAAAGCATTTCATTAGTGGCTTACCTATAGTTTCAGAGAATGAATGGGAAGCACATCAGCAGGCAATCAGCCAGGACCTGGAGCTAAGACATTACATTGTGATCTACAAACCATAAGTTAGAGACAGAAAGAGACAGAAAAGAGAGAAAGAGACAGAAACAGAGAGACACAGAGACACAAAGAGAGACAAGATCACAGAGATACAAGACACACAGAGACAGAGACAGACAGACACACATATGCACACATAGACAGAGACAGAAAGGGAGAGAGTGGGACACTGTGCTTGGTGTGACCTTTTGAAAAGTCTAAGTCGGCCCTCAATGACACATTTCCTCCAACATGGTACACTTCCTATCTGAAAGTTTCTATTGATGTTAAAAGTAATTCTTGTAAAAGAAAATGTTTGTTTATTTGAGAGCTTTCTTACACTTTCAGAGGGTTAGTTCATTATCATCAAAGTTTTAAGCCCTAAATTACAATTTTTTTCTTCTTATATTCTAATACTTTTAAGTAAGGCAAGTCTTTTCTGCTTTATAAATCTTATCTATGTTGTATAAAATACATTTACTAAGTTTACTTAGAATTAGTTATTAAACATCTAAAATTATGGCATCCTAGCTTCAGAAACTCCACTCTCTCAAGAAAGATACCATAAACTATTCAGTTTAGGGTAGGACTTGTGCTCCTATCTAGTGTCTGGAGTTCATTATGAATCTTATGAAAAACTTCTTTCAAAGAATTTCCAGTGTCATCTGAAGTACCTGACAATACCTCCCAAGCACATTTCTAAGACTTCTAAGTTTATTGTTTCTCATAGTCCCATAAAACCTTCAATGATCTGAGGATGGGCCAATGCCTCCAGGTCCCAGTCCCAGAACAGTGAGATGTCCTTCCCTTTGAACATAAGGTTTACTAAATATTTCATTTTCATATGTTGTTTATATGTAACAGTAAGACCATTTTTCTACTTATAAAGCTAGAGTAAACTTGAAGGTCTGGGATCTCTTTTCTTAGAGATCTACTACAAAACAGTCATGAATTTAGTTGAGAGAAATTACAGAGCTAAGAACAACAGGTGTTTGAGAAATGAAAGAAAACACCATCCCTGACCTCCAAACAATCATACTTCAGCTAATGTGATAGGAAAGAAGAGCATGGAAACAGCATTAAGAGCAATCTGAACCCAGGATCAGGGAACTGTAGTACATGTTTGTCAACTATGTTAATCACTTTCACTTAACAAGAAGGGAAAGTTTTGCCAGGATGTGCTTGGTGAGAATGAAATGTGAAAGTTTATGATGTGTGAAAGATTTATTCCATGAAACTCCTTTATAAAATGTTCTTACATGATATTTATTTTGACTTTGTGTGTGTATGTGTGTGTGTGTGTGTGTGTGTGTGTGCGCGCGCGCGTGCTTCTGTGGAAGTTGAGGGGCAGCCTGCAAAAGTTGGATCTCTTCTTCTACTCTTGGTTCTGGAGATCAAGTAGTCAGGCTTAAGGACAGGCACCTTTGTCCTCTGAGCCTTCTCAATAGAACTCAATGGAATTCCAGAGAAAGGATTTGAGAAGTAAAGGAAAAAAACGAAAACAAAACAAAACAAAACAAAAAACTAAACTAGGGGATTTTTAACATGATAGGGAGGAGAACTTGTCAGGGCTATGTGTTATGTAATTAACTCTTCTCATATGTACCATGGTGGCAGTAGTTAGATCATTCATATGTAAAACAAAAAACAAAAACCGAAGGTGTATGCTCTTCAGGACTATTAGAGATAGCCCCAAAAGAAAATAGTTTACTTGCATTTAAACTATCTGTGCCTAAACAACAGACTTGTCCCAAAGGGATGTATAAGTATTTTCCTTTAGTCTATTTCATAGACCTTAATGAGATGATTTTTTTTTTTGCAATAAGCTTTAAACTCTGGATTTGTAAAATAAACCTCTTTATCATGTCACTTTGCTAGATTTTTTGAGTGTTTTGCTGGAGGTTTGACAAAATCTTGGAGTCAGAGTCTTGAAATAATTCTTATTGGAATCCATTGTTAAATTATTGCTATTCCTTTTTATCTTTTAATTTGTCATCAAAAGAAAACTTTAAGAATCTTCAAGAGGCAGCAGAAATGTGAATCTAGATGTGCCAATTCAAGGAGGAAAACCCCACAGCTTCCACACATCACCTAGCTAATTTCAAATCACTCATAAAAGACATTACCACTGTTATCCTGCTCTGAGCCTGAGGATCATGCTTGATCACATACATCCAAAGGATAGTCCAGCTCCCATAGGATGCCAGCTTATTGGCTGCTTCTGCCTCCCATGGAATGCTGGCCCATTGGATTCAACCCTTCAGTTTTCCAGGAGCTCATGCCTATGGTTTCAGCTTTTGATAGGCTGAAGCAAAAAAAAAAAAAAAAAAAAAAAAATCTGAGGAAAACCTGAGCTACATAGTGAGTTTCAAGTGAACCTGGGTGACAAAGTGAGTGAGAATTTGTCTCAAATGAACAAAAACACAGTGAAAAACACCAAAAGCTGGCCCAGTGGTTTACAGAATGAACTGCTCTTGCAGAGAATGTGAATTATGTTCCCAGCACCCATGTTAGGCAGCTTTCAGCTTCCTGTAACTCTGCTCTAAGAGTTTATGATGCCTGTTTGGGAACTCGTGTTTATATAACATGCCCCCTCCACACACAAATAATTAAAAATAATAAAATCTCTTTTTAAAAGTACTGTATCTGGATGTCTGTTTTTAAACACTCTAGATTAAATGCTGAAAAATTGGAAAATTGCTATCAAAAAATACATTGTCATATTAGAAACCTTACCTTTGAATGTAGATGTCAGCCCTATTTCTTGCTTCCTCCCTGCCTCCCTCCTCCCTTTCTCCCTATATTTTTTTCCATCAAACTTGTCAAACCACATGACAAGTCTTATCCTACTGATTCACAGCACAGTGATGCAATGGAGCACCGGTGATTGACATGATAGCAGATAGCTGTTTCTTTTTGTCACTGTAGCTCTATACTTTGAATGCTGCCCGCACTTTAGCTAGGATTCAGAGAAAAGTGAGGGTAGTTGAGAGGGTATCTGAGGTGACAAGGGAAACTTACATAGAAGCTGTTGCTTATATCTACCTCTGGTAGATGCAATCAGATAGGCATAGGAAAAGTAAAGACATGGGAATCTCAAACAACATTAAACCTGTGGATGAGAGAGTAACTGGACTTCTGTTATGATGTCTGAATGGACAATGAAGTGTCATATTCCTGGATTTTATATGTAGACCCATAAACCTATATATTTTATGACATTAAACTAGAAACAAAATTATATAGGGGAACAACAGGGGATAAGAGTGAGGAGTATCATAAAGACAAACGTGGATGGTATGTTCCCACTCATAAATGGGTGTTAGTTGTAAAGTAAAGGATAACCAGGTTACAAATCACAGCCTCAGAAAGGCTAAGTAACAAGGAGGGTGCAAAGAGGGACACATGAATTTCCCTGGGAAGGGGAAATAGAAGAGATCTAGGTAAACTGGGGGCTGTGGCGAGGGTGGTGGGTGTTGGGAACATAAGGGATTGAGTCGGGTGGGTTGGGGGCAGGTTGGAGGGAGAGAGTAATGAAAGATGTCTTGATGGGGGAGTACATTTTCCATGGCACCAGAGAAACTTCTAGGAATCCACAAGAATGACCCCAGCCAAGACTCCTAGCAAGAGTGGAGAGGGAGTCTGGACTGGCCATAACTGATGGAAGCAGATGCAGAGATCTATAGCTAAGCACTGATCTGAGCTCTGGAAGTTGTGCTGAAGAGAAGAAGGAGGGATTATGCAGGACAAGGGGGTCAAGGTCATGTCAGGGGAACCCACAGAGAGAGTGGACTTGAGCTCTTGGGTGCTCAAGGACTCTGGATCAATAGTTAGAGAGCCCACATGGGACTGACCTAGGCCCTCTGCATGTGTATGACAGTTGTGTAGCTTGGTCTGTTTGTGGGGCTCCTAGCAGTGGGATCAGGACCCGGTTCTTAAGTTGGTTTTGGGAACCTATTCCCCAGGATGGGTTGCCTTGCCCAGCCTTGATGCAGGGCAGGAGCTTGGTTCTGCCTCAACTTGATGTGCCATGCTTTGTTGATGCCCATTGGAGGCCTGCCCCTTTCTGAATGGAATGAGAGGAGGAGTGGATTTTGGGGGAAGGGAGATAGAGGGGAAGTGGGGACAGGTTGTGGGAAGGAACAGGAGTAGAGAAGACAGGGGAAACAGTGGTCAAGATGTAAAATAAATGAAAAAATAATTAAAAATAAAAAATATAAAAGAAAGAGTAGGGAGTATGAGAACAATATGCTCACATATATATGCTCATACTAAATGTACTTTTGTAATATAGCCATGAACAATGAATATATATGGTGTAATAGAAAGAAAACAAGTGCTTATGTCCCCTAAAGTTCATATCTGAAAATGCTAAATAACAATATTTCTGTGTTGGAAGAGCTTCTTGGGCATGAGGGAAATACCTCCGTGAATTAATGCTGTTCTTGAAGAACTAGGTTAGTTTTCATGAGTGTGTTTAGTTTTATTTTAGTTTTTATTCATTTTATTTTATGTGTATGAACAGTTTTGCCTGTATATATGTCTACGCACCATGTGTGTATTTAGTATCCCTCGAAGTTTGAAGATGACCTCAGATCCCCTGCAACTAGAATTACAAATGGTTATGTGCTGTCGTGTAGGTCCTGGAAATAGAATATAAGGCCTCTGCAAGAGCAACAAGTGCTGTTAATCACTTAGCCATATACCTAACCTGAGATGTGTTACTATAAAAGCACATTTAGGTTTCTATGATGTCATGTTTCCTTCCCAAGAAGTTAAAAAGCAGCAAGAAATCCCTGGCTAGAAGCTGAGGTGAGGCTAGCACTGTTTTGGGGATTCTTTAATTATAGATTACCACATCTCTGGTGCTAGATTACAGCAGCAGAAACAGGATTTAAACATTCTTGTCTTCCTTTCATTTTCTCTGACTTTCTCTTAGTTCTCTGTCAGTTGTCCACACTGCCTGGCAAGTGGTGGTGGTGCTTTTCTCTTCTACAACACTTTCTCATCCTCAAACTCCTGTCATTTCCCTCCTTAATTTCAATGCCAACTTGGAAAATGTTGCATGTTGCTTTCTGTATCTTTATTTCAGTTCATGCTGCAATATGGTTTATTTTTCTGTCAAGCCTTTCATGGATAAGGTTCTCTAAGAACCACATGGTAGTGACATTTTGCCTTTTACTATATACATTATTGTATTTGAGCCTTCCATTTACTATTATTATCAATTTCTCAACTCATCTTTCTCTTGAGATTACAGAGGATATTTCTGAATCGCTAGAGTGCCACATTAATGTCTTGAAAGCTTCTGAAGTCAAGATATATAAAATAAAAGAAAATCTTATTTCACAGTGTCTTCTCCACTGCTATTAACTTGTGCTTTTCCATCCACAGTTCATCTTTTGGTGTGTGTGTGTGTGTGTGTGTGTGTGTGTGTGTGTGTGTGTGTGTGTGAAAGCTTCACACTTTACACCATCCTAAGAACCTACGAATCATGGTATTTTATCTACTTTCCATGCCCCGTATATGGTTCATCACTAAGTCCTACTCTTTGTGGCTTGATTTTATAAGAACTTTCAGAATTGTCCTTACCTATATCAGCTTTAATAATGAGATAGTCCATCCTCATCCCCCTCTTCATCCTTATCCTCTTCCTCCTCTTATTTTTTTTTCTTTTTTTTTTAAATCTGTTCTGATAACATCTTGCTAGTTCTTCTTACTTCACTAAACTCCCTGTGAAGTGTGGTGATTTCATTAAGCACAACCACCTCTTATATTCTTCTTCTCAGATTGTCACACTATGTGCCCTGTGCACAGAGTTAATGTCATGTGTCAGCTATGTGGCTGCTATGGTCTCAAGTATTAGTATTAGTGGATTCTTCTTTGGCTTCTCTGTATTCTTCAGGCCTTCACATCACAAGTACAGATAATCACTTCTCTAGTAAATCACTCCTGACTTAGAAATCTTTTCTTTTGTTTATTTAAACAAAATATTTTTATACTTACTCAAGTCAAAGGACAAATTTTACTGATCATTTTGAGGCTCAAATGAAGGACATTAGGTTTAGAAACATGAGTCCTTACCCATTGATTTATCATCCTGTTTTGTTTATTTTTTTCGCTTTTTTTTTCTTTATTAAGAAAATTTCTACTCAGTGTACATACCACCCACAGATCCCACATCCTCCCTCCTCCCATCTCCCAGCCCTCCCTCCCAAGCCACCTCACATCTCCCAAATCAAGGTCTCCCATGGGGAGTCAGCAGAGCCTGGCACACTGAGCCTACGCAGGTCCAAGCCCCTTCCCACTGTACCAAGGCTGTACAAGGCCTCACACCACAGGCACCAGATTCCCAAAAGCCTGCCCATGCACCAGGGATGGATACTGATCCCCCTGCCTGGGTGTTTCCCAAACAACCATCTTCCATATCCAGAGGGCCTAGTCCAGTCCCCTGGGGGCTTCACAGCCACCAGTCCACAGTTCATGAGCCTCCAATAGTGTAGCCGGTCATCTCTGTACTTCTTCTCATCATGATCTCGTCGTCCCTCCCCTGCAGAATCCCTCCTCTCTCTCATGGATTGGATTCCCAGAGCTCAGCCTGGAGCCTGGCTATGGATCTCTGCATCTGCCTCCATCAGTCACTAGACAAAAGCTCTATGATGACAGTTAGGGTATTCACTAGATGCCCCTCAAATGAAGAATGGATAAAGAAAATGTGGCACATATACACAATAGAATACTACTCAGCAGTAAACAAACAAACAAACAAACAAAAAAACAATGATATCAAGAAACTTGCCGTCAATGGATGGAACTAGAAAATATCATCCTGAGTGAGGTAACCCAGACTCAGAAGGACAAATATAGTACGTACTCACTCATAAGTGGATACTAGATGAGAGGGGAGGGATGGCCAGACTGCAACCCACAGCTCCAGAGAGGGACACATAAATGACCCAGTGAAGGAGAAGGGGATGAGATCTACATGAGCAGACTGGGTGTGGGGGGGGGGGTGGCAGAGGTTGAGGAGTGGGGAATGAGAACATAGGGAAATGCGAGGGTCAAGCTGGAACAGGGGCAGAGTGGGAGGGCAGGGAGGGAGATACTATGATAGATGAGGACATTATGGAAAAAGGAAGAGGCAGGGTGCTGGGGAGGCTCTCAGGAACCCACAAGGATGACACCACCTTGGACTGCTGTCAGTGGTCCAGAGGGTGCCTGGACTGGTCTACTCTGGTGACCAGTCTAGCGAATACCCTAACTATCATCATAGAGCCTTTGTTTTATTTATTTTGAATAGTATTTTCTCATTATATTTTATGTTATTGCCATCTATTCATGTATGACACCCAAAATAGACTCTTCTTTCCTAAAGATGAATTTACATCTTTTTATAAACACAGTATCTGATAAAAGCATCTTGTTCATGGGTACAGAAACAGTTGTTCAGTATGGGCTTCTGTTGCCATGTTCACTACATTAACTTGCCCATCAACATATCCTTATTAAATATCATCTCCTTGAGTTACGTCAGTAAATAAATGAATGTCCTAGCACAAACTTTATTCTAAGTGAGAAAGAGGGAACAAATGAATGATTAGTTTACAGGGCAAATGAGTGCTTGGAAGTGTATCAGGAATTTCATTTGATAAGAACTGATGCAGCTAGAGGTGACTTTAAGATGGGGTATCATTCAGGCCTCATTGATGAAATGGCATTTGCTGAAGACCCATAAAATAGGACAGTATGTAACTTCAAATAAGAGCTTGGAGACAGCAAGCATTGATTTCCTGTGGAATAACGAGATTATCATGTTTTGGGAGCAAGATGCTCAAAGTGCCGGAGAAAGGAACCAAGAAAAATGTTGTAGATGATAGGACATGGCTGATCACTGGAGTCCTAAGAAAAGAGTTTGGATTTTGATGACAGCATAATGGAACACCTTTGGAAGAAAGCAGTGATGACCTTTTTTATTTTTAAAGCTTGTTTTGATAGTGAAAAGTAGGAGAATGAGTTGAGAGATTAAAGTCCACCAAATTCACCAGTTAAAATGACTATGGTTTGTACCAGTCTAAAAATGTAAAGGTGCTGAGAGCTGGTGAATGCAAGACATATTTTGAAAGTGAAGCAACTGTTGGGGGGTACCTACCAGAGAAGAGAAAACTACTCAGATGTCAGTTTCAGCCAGTAGAAAGTCTTCATTAGCTGCTTGTGACTAAACTGTGTGTTTGGGACCCAAGTGTAGTGTTAAGCCTTTCTCGGTGTGAGCTTTTAAGCACAAAAATATCGTATATTGACCCACCTCAGTTAGCAATAGCAGTTAGCCAGAAGCAGAACTACAGAAGCCAAAAAGCATGATTAGTACCTTAGGGACTTTTCCTGAACTATGGACTTAGATGGATTAGATCTTTGTTCTCATTTTGGCATGTAGTGCTACCTACATGCTGGCTTTAAAGCCTGATTGGTGCTTCCATCACGGCATCAGTTATGCTAAGTTCTGGGGACATGTTAAACAATTGTAGATAACTGATATATCAATTTTAGGCTGAACATAAAAGTGGATTTCAGATAATCACAGTTTGGGGATGAGTTCAAATGTTGATACTATTTAGAATATGGTAAAATGGGGACAAAACTTAACTGACTAGTTTATTTGCAAATAAAATATGACTTTGATGAGGACAGAGCCCCGTGATTCTTTTTGGCACCTTTAGCATGCTAAAAAATGTTGTCTTTTCTTCCAAGCCCCATCTCCAAAGTGTGATGTCTTCAATAATAAAGTCTTACTTCAAGTTCTGAGAGATAGCTAAGGGCAACAACAATAGCCTGTACTGTTTTCAGAGTCTCTTGAACTCCTCTGAACAACAACTGGAAGTTATCTCTCCCATTCCTGACATTAAATTTACTTTTTTTTTTCTGTTTTTATTCATCATTTGTATGTTTGGTTGGATTTTTTTTGAATAGTCTATGAGTTTTAGGGGAGGGACATTCTCACTATGTGTGCCATAACTCCCATTTAAATACATATATATAGCCGGGCGGAGGTGGCACACGCCTTTAATCCCAGCACTTGGGAGGCAGAGGCAGGCAGATCTTTGTGAGTTCGAGGCCAGCCTGGTCTATAGAGCGAGATCCAGGAAAGGCGCAAAGCTACAAAGAGAAACCCTGTCTCGAAAAACCAAAATAAATAAATAAATACATACATACATACATACACACAAAGTGTGGGGTCCCCTGCAAACACAAGTGGCAACAGAGAAATGATTCTCCTGAGGCAAGAAGATAATCTGTTTCAATACAACTTAAACTTGTGTTGGTTCAGACTTCTGGAATCTGATCCCAATTTCTTTTTCTCATATTTTAGCATAGTATGACTTTGGAAAAAATATAACAACAAATCTTATGGCATGACTGCAACTAAAGTACTTTGCAAAGTACATGTCTTTAGCAAAGTGCCTATGACTTCTTCCATAAGAATGGGTTCTGTTGACTGCCAATGCTCAAAATAAGGGTCAGGATAGAGGAGGAAGTGTCTGGAATAAGCATAATAGTAGACTCCTTTGAAAAATACTTGGGACATTTTTCATAAGAATGGGTTCTGTTGTCTGAGAAACAATGCTCAGGAGTCTGGGATAACATAACAGTATCAGGAATTTGAATGAAGCCTGGCTCTACAGATAGCAAAAGATCACCAGATTATTAACTACCTCTAATCCCAGCATCCTGGGCAGAAAACAGGTGTAAATTTCTTGCATCCAAAAGAAAAGCTCGAAAGTTTAATGTTCCTGGTTTTCCTAGTGCCATCTGTGAGCACAAGGACCTTGTATCCTCTACATGAAAATATTTTCAATTAGGTTTATAAAATATTTTTTCATTATGACTTTACACCTTATCCTTCTCCCTGTATTTTATCTGTATTTTG